>NC_049216.1:16979773-17136095 GCF_013347855.1 Anguilla anguilla | reverse complement strand
ACAGTTGGAAATATTAGTGTAAAATTGCGCGGGGTGGTAACACCCGAAGCATAGGCTCTGCATCTCGGGGCCGCTGTCTGTGAACACTTTAGCAGTGGTTTGATGGTCCTAGGCCCTATTGTCTGGGAGTTATTGAACTTTGAAAGCGTTCGCCGGCTGCATTTTTTACCAAACGGAAGCTTAAAGTCAAAGTTGGAAATATTTGTGTAAAATCACGCGGGGTAGTAACGCCCGAAGCATAGGCTCTCCGTCTCTGGGCCGCTGTCTGTGAACACTTTAGCAGTGGTTTGATGGTCCTACGCCCTATTGTCTGGGAGCTCTTGAACTTTGAAAGCGTATGCTTGACAGTATAATTTCAAGAATATCCAGTCTATGCAAAAGCCAACCAACCGGATTCCTCTTCCTTCAACAAAAGTCCACGTGCGTAATCCACCTCCTTTGCCTCCTGAAACGTAGATGGGATATGAGCCAAATAACAAGGCGTGTGTAAACAGCAAACGGCTCTAATCTTGTAGGCAGGAGACTGGAACTTTATTCAACAAAACGGTTTGAGGTCAGAACTAACATTGAGTAACTGACTGTGGATCAGCTGGCGCTGCACAGTCGGGGTAGCGTTCGCGGAAGTCTCGCGTTGTTAAGATTTTCTCTTTTTTTTTGCGTGAGAATTAAAAATATCAGCCCAGACGGGTGGAGTGGCACCGAAGAACAGCCCTTAGGCTGAGCCCGACTTTGATTCCGGAGAGCATCAGCTAATTAAAAATGACGAGTGAGTATCGACATATTTGTGAACTGTTGTTTATACTGTACATATTGCATGTGCTTATCGATTGGATACTTAATCAGCAATCTATCGGCTGCATTTTCAGTGTCAGTGGTTGTCGTTAGCTATCTAATGTTAGCTACTAGGCCTGGAAGTATTTTTATATTGTTTTGGTCATCCTAAGAACGTGTACAAACCGGTATGCATAAGTAGCATGTTCAGGGCTGTATTCAGAACCGAAATCTGGATTAAATGATTTTTAAAAAAAATATCCGATCGATTTCCCAGAAACCTTTATTTTCGTCCGGTCGCAAGTGCTTGCTAGCCAGAATAGCTAAACAACGGTCAGGTAACAGCGAACACTTTTATTGTCGTCTTTTTTGTGTAACGCTAATTGTCTACATGCGGATTGCAGTTATGTGGCTATTGATGTAATGTGTATCACTAGCACATAAACGTACAATAGTGAATGTGAATTTTTAACATGTTTTATAACGCTAATGTTTCCGTCAAACATCGGGAGTGTTGTTCTGAGGACGCGTTATGTTGCATTGGCCTTCCGTAACGCCTGTTCTGGCTTTGACTGACGCAGACAAACAATGTGTGTAGCCTTTTATTTCATTTTAATGCGTATATAACTACACACACACGTTAGAATTATCTTCCATTACAGTTTTTATAAAAGCAAATTACGGGAATGATTATTGTTTCAAATGTCATAGCTAGTAGGCTACTTGCAGTAGCAATTCGCTCTGGAGCGCCCCCGTGCCACGTTGCGCAGACCAAGTTAGCTGTGAAAGAATTCTACATTCCTAAAATAGCGGAAAAACAAACCAGATTTGGCAACAGTATTTGGACTCCAAACTGGCATAATTTTAACAATATTTAAACCAAACTATGAGGCATGTCTTTGTACTTCAAGTGATTGCCCCGAAGTTATGTATTTATTAGTTGTTTTCTTATTTACTTTCTTCCCAGGGGGAAACCAGCGCGAACTGGCCCGTCAGAAAAACGCAAAAAAGCAGACCGACGGTTCCAAGGGGAAAAGGAATGAAGATGGACTATCCGCAGCTGCGCGAAAGCAGAGGTAAACAAACTGTTTGCAGCGAACAGATACAGAACACAAGAAAAAAAAGAACAAGGGAAATGGCTGTAGGTTGGACGCAACAAAAATTTATGTAACGGCCTTGAAAATGACGTCTGCTTGTACATCACCATCAGTGCACACTCTTTATTCTTAGAGCACATTATCAAACAAAAAGTACAAGCTGCGTTGTACTTCTACATGTATTTCAACATTCTTCAAATTGTTACGAAAGGTTAAAATACGATCCAATTTATAATATAATTCGTATTATGTATATGTATATGTCCAATTACGGTTACTTTCTTGGTATTATGTAACAAAGAAATGCCCTACTTTTATTGAAATATGACCTTTGCATTAACTTTTGTAAACGTGTGAATGCCTGAAACTGGTTTTTATTCACACAAGTTTTTCTGTTGTATTCCAGGGATGCAGAGATAATGCAACAGAAGCAGAAAAAAGCCAACGAGAAAGGAGAACCTAAATCCAAATAACCCTGGGGAAGATGGCGCACGGACATTACGGTTCTTTTTTTTTCTTTCTTTCTTTTTTAAATCACTCAACATTATTCTTGATGTTAGGAGGATGGATCTTTCTTTTTTGGCCTAGACTCCAGAATTTAGATCATTTATCTGCCTGTACTCTTTCCTATGTTAGGGGGGGAGGGGTTATGTAGCTTTGGAAGGTGTATTTGTAAGTTGAGGTTTTGAATTGTACTTCAGGTGCTGATCTAGCTCTTACTCTGGAAATAGCTTCTCTCCTCTGAGCAATGCTTACTGTGTAAAGATCAAGGGAGCAAAGGCATGGCTGTCGAGCTTGGATCTACATAACCATCTTGTATTTTTGTATCAAACTGTTTTCCCCCCGTGACTTGAAATAATTTAAATAAAACGTAGCTTTATAGTTTGTGTTTATTATTTGATCTTCTGTGGTGTGGTGGTTGTCCCCTGGCCTAAACCCCAACAAAAGCAAGCCAAGGGTGACTGTGGCGTATAGGAAGTGGATGCATGTTTACATCTTCCTCTGGCTGGAACAGGGAAGTGGGCTCACAAGGGACAAACATAGTCAAGTAAGAATGTTTTAGACCATACAAATCTGGCTTAGACTAAAATAGAAAGTAAAATGCATGTTTACAAAGAGTCAAATACATTTATTACAATTTAATCTTGAGGTTTTAGGAGGAATTTGGGTTGTATATACAGCTTATAGTTTGAAATACAATCGGCAGTAAACCCTTTGAATTAACTCTGAGGGTTCGATGTGTATGTACAGGGGGACGATCCACAAAATACAAAACACGTGTTAACCGCTCTCTAAACAAGTTCAGGAGGTCTTATGGAAATGGTATTGAATCCCAAGTGGAAAACGACTGCTACAGCCTTTGGTGAGGCACTGACTGCGATACTTGGCTGTAGGAGAAGTAATGTCACCAATATAAAGAAAGGCGATATGCTACACAGGTAAATAATGTTAAACAGCTTGTTTTGTGATGATTCAGTTATTTCACACACTGATTTGACTGATGACGGACCTGATTCATAATTATTGAAAAGTGTTGCTGCTCTTGGATGCCAGCGATTTGCTTAGTGTCCTCAGCATGGCTCATTTTGCATCTTGCTCTGGTATTCTCCAACAGGAAAGCTATTTTTAAAACAAGGACTCCGAAGCATTAGTGAGATCTGTATTTTTCAAAAGTAATACAAAAATGATTGACATTTGTACAACTGGTTTTGCCGCAACAAGAATCTTCAATGCAAAACTAAATTGTACAACATACCTGTACACAATATAGTTATAACAACAAATTTAATAAATACAGTTCTGCATTATCCCCGTGGAGCCCGATTCTTGTGTTCAAACATTTGGTGGCATCTTAGTTACAGTATTTACTGTAGTCCAGTGCTTCAGTGTTTTTGATTTTACAGACATTTTCTTAACAAAAAAATAAAAACAGATAAGCGTACCTTTTTGTGTTGTCCTCGGAAAAAGTCTGGCAGTAAGGAAACCGCCAAGTTAACGAAATCTCTTAATTCAAAAGCATGCTCCAGGTGTACTTAAAAGAAATACAAAACATTTTAAAACTCCTAGAAATCAGATTTCCAGAAAGGAAGTGCACCGTGTGAAAACCACTGTAATAAAAGTACACCTTTAGCATCGTGTGGAAACTGCTGGAATACAAGTACACCTTTAGCATGGTCGCACCGTGTGGAAACTGCTGGAATACAAGTACACCTTTAGCATCGTGTGGAAACTGCTGGAATACAGTCTGAAGGGTTACCGGCTCCTCCAGCTGGCAGACGCACTCAGGCTACACTCCACAGCAGCTACTGAGCGCTTTCTTCTTCTCGTTGGTCAAACTCAGCCTTGTTCGCGGATCCGACATCCGTCTCAGCTTTGCGTGCTTCTTCACTTCCCTTTGTGGGGTGAGAGAAAGAACACGTGAATAAAACACGATGACAGAACTCAAAACATCAACTCTGTTCACCTGCAGAATATTAACGATGGTCTTCACTAGGTTCTGCGATCAGCAAAGGGGGTTCACCGTGCAAGATGGAGCACTGCTTCGACCACGTTGGTTCCCTCTTTGGCGCTGGTCTCACAGAACAGGGCGTTATACGTCTGTGGCGGAAAGAGCGTGTCGTAGACCATTAGTCACCCGTTTCCCCGCATACGAGTACTACTTCCTGTTTACACAGAGGACAAAGGAAGTCCCACCTTGGCTAGCTTCTCCCCGTCAGCGGCGCTCACGCAGCCCCCCTCCGGCAGCGCCGCCCGCAGGTCCGCCTTGTTCCCGATCAGGCAGGTGGGGAGGCGCTCGTCCGTGGAGTCCTGGGAAGAACAGGGGTGAGCTTTTGACTGAACTGGTGCTTCTTCTTCACGTGATAGAAAATGTGGTAATTATCTGTGATGTCACCTCATTCGACACCCAGAGCTGTGTTCTCACACTGTAAACAAACAACGGAAGGGCAACTCCACGATGACTAAGGATATGTAAACTCGGAGTTGTTTTGAAAGCCAGGTTTATCTGAAAGTCTATCTGAATGCGTCATTTATTTATGAAATGTAAAATATACTATCTGGAAATATACACAATATAGTCTTGAGACCATTAACAAACTATATGTATACCTGAATGTGGTTCATCCACTCTCGCACGCTGAGGAAGCTTGTCTCCGAAGTGACGTCGTACAGCAGTATAACTCCGTGCGCTCTGCGGAAGTAGGACCTGGCAAGGCTCCGGAACCTTCCGACAGGAGAACAAACACAGAGAGAGGACTTTCCATTGCTGGAGCGACAGAGCCAATTTCAATCTGACAGGCTCTTATTACACAAGCTAGTCTGTCTGTTAACAGCAGTCTGTAATGTGGAGTCCCTGAGAATGACTCTTGCTGAAAGTACCTCTCTTGTCCAGCAGTGTCCCAGATCTGCAGATGAGTCTTTTCTCCATCCACCAGCATCCTTTTGATTTGGAAATCCACACCTAAACCACACAGGAGAAATTTCTCAGTGCAGTTCAGTTTAAAATAAGTGGTATCTTGCTTTGGGAAAGCTCCTGAAACATGCCGTTTATTTGGTAGCATTAACACCTGGCGGCGGTATCTTTCCCTTACCCAGCGTCGACTGCATGTCTCCCTTGAACTCGTTTGAGCTCAGCCTGAGCAGGAAACTGGACTTCCCCGAACCCGCGTCTCCCGCCAGGACAAGCCTGTACATGGGGGAGGGCTCTTCAGAGATTGGAGTGTCTACATCCACATGCTGTAGGCGCAAAAGAACACATATTCATGTCAGACCTGAAAGAGTCATAACTCTGACTGCCGTTTGGTGCTGTAGTGTCACTACATCACCTGAGCTACAGTTTCTGAAATTGTCCCACCTCAACTTCCAAAATGTTTGAAAAACGAACGTGAGTTCTGCCAAATAATAAGCATAAGAAAGGCCGTTCATTTTTGTTTGGTCAATTATTTGTGTGGGTGTGATCTTGGGTAGAATTCTCTAACTTACAGGTGAAGCTGTGGGTGTGATCACAGACAGGCTTCCCTACCTTACAGGTGAAGCTGTGGGCGTGGTCACAGATGGGCTTCCCTACCTTACAGGTGAAGCTGTGGGCGTGGTCACAAACAGGCTTCCCTACCTTACAGCTGAACCTGTCACAGACAGGCTTCTCTACCTTACAGGTGAAGCTACGGGTGTGGTCACAGACAGGCTTCCCTACCTTAGACGTGAAGGCTGAGAGTCGCCTGCGAATGGAAGAAGCCACGGAGCTGGTCTTGCTGGGCGCCATGGAAACCGAGTCCTCCGCCTTCAGATCGGACATCTGGCACAGGGACAAAGGGGGATCGCGCTGTCAAAATGATAGACATCTCAAACCAGGATCGAACCGACAGAAAACCGACAGTGAACCGAGGCCGGCCTGACCTCGATGTCGGAGGGCGTGTAGGAGCAGCTGCGGTGCACCGTCTCCACGGAGTCCTGGGTGTTGTCGCTGTCGTACTCGCTGCTCGAGCCGTCCGCCATGCCCAGCCTCGGCGACGGTCTGCCGTCCAGGTACCGCTCTGCCCAGCTGGTGACGTGGGAGTACTGGCCGCCAGTCGAGTCGACAGACATGGCCTCGTCCTCGCTGGCAATACTTCAGAGAGCGGGGCAGTGCCGCATTACGGTCAGGAAACTCTGCTAATTTCTCAGGCTTGCAGGTCTGAATCCCTGCTGGGGACCTACTGTTGTACCCTTGAGCAAGCTACTCAATCTGAATTTCTACAGTAAAATATTTATTTCTGTCACAGAATGTATAAATGCAAGCTGTATACATTTTCTCTCTGGATAAAGACATGTTCTAAACACAATGCAAGGGATCCCCAATTTTATCTGAAATGGGCCAGTGTGCAGGTTTTTGTTTTAGACTAGCACTATGGCACCTGATTCAGCTAATTAACCAATCATGGTCTTCAATCAAGACCTTGATAAGTAGAATCAGGCATCTTAGTGCTGGGCTATAACAAAAGCCTGCACCCACACTGGCCCTTTTCAGATACGACTGGACACCCCTGATATAATGTAGCATAAAGGCAAAGTTCCACAGTCTTCAGATAAATATGCTGAAGTCAGATGGCCAACGATGGCGTAAGTTCACCTCTGAGAGGTCCTCACCTGCAGTTGCGGGTGCTCTGCGGAACGGACCGGAGCTTCCTGGTTGGGGTCTCATCTTTGGGCGAGAGCTGGAGAGAGAGGGGCAGGCCGTCAGAAGCTGAACATCCCAGAACGGGAGAAACGGACGGCGGCGGGTCACCTTCCCAGAGGTCGCCGCTGGCAACGTACCCTCCTCTTGGCGGTGGCCGCGTTCATGGCCAGCGCTGACCGCAGCCCGTCGTTGCTGTCGTACAGCTTCCTGTTCACTTCCCTGAAAGGCAGGAGATGGGCAGGCAGGTAGTTACACAGATCTGACTGGGTAACACCTTACAATATGGTCACATAAACTGGCATTAACTATTGTAGTTTTTAACATGAATCAATGATGTACAAATACATCAACAAAGCTGTATAGTTGAACTGTTCAGTAGTTAGTAGTTAACTACACTTGTTAATGCCAAACCATGTGACCTTATTTTAAAGTGTTACCGCTCACTGATACCGGACTGAAGAGCCTTATTTCTTGGGACAAAATGGGAAGAAATAACAGGTATTGTCATTTAGTGCACAAAGAATGTCTCCCGTTATACTTGCATTTTATACCCCAACCCTATTCCTAGACATCTACTCTCCTGTACGTTTGCACTTCAACCCTACATTGGCACACCTGATTCTTCTAATTAGCTACTCAATGAATGATGTGTGCTTTGTTAAAGTTGGAGTGAGAACCTGCAGGATGGTAGATCTCCAGGAACAGGGATGGGCAGCCCTGTTCTAAGGGAACATCCTGTTAACTTAACGTGTTGTTGACTCACTGGAGGATTCCGATGTGGCTGGAGTAGGACTGGCATTCCGCAAGCATCTTTTTCAAGTCGCTGTTCTCCCTAGAACAGGAAAGAAACAGGTAAAAACCTGCTGTAGAGTTCTGTTTCAGACTCTTCCTGGGTTCTCTGTCTCAGGCTCTTCCTGTGGAGCCTCAGACTCTCTCTGTGGAGCCTCAGGCCCTTCCTGGGTTCTCTGTCTCAGGCCCTTCCTGTGGAGCCTCAGGCCCTTCCTGGGTTCTCTGTCTCAGGCCCTTCCTGTGGAGCCTCAGACTCTCTCTGTGGAGCCTCAGGCCCTTCCTGGGTTCTCTGTCTCAGGCCCTTCCTGTGGAGCCTCAGGCCCTTCCTGGGTTATTTGTCTCAGGCCCTTCCTGTGGAGCCTCAGGCCCTTCCTGGGTTCTCTGTCTCAGGCCCTTCCTGCGCAGCCTCAGGCCGCGCGCGGACCCTCACCTCTCGTGCTGCAGGCGCTCGTCGGCGTACTCGTTCTTCAGCTGGTCCAGCTCCGCCTGCAGGATGGAGACGCTGGTCTGCGCGCCGAGGAGGGAGCTCCGCAGCGCCTCGTTCTCCTGGGGAGAGGAGCGCGGAGGTGAGCGGCGTCTACCAGCAGGGGGTGGCGGCGGGTCTGTCGGTGCGACTGAGACCCGGACCGTGAGAGACACTGCGTGTGTGCGTGTGTCTATTGCCTGTGTGCATGCATGCATATGGGCTCATGTGTGAGACTAGGTTAGTGGACACTAGTGGAGCACTTGCTTGCTCGCCTGTCAGTGTCCGTGTAGCTGTCTGTGAGCTCGCGGGTAAGTATGTTTCGATCCAGTACCTGCCCTGTCTCGCGGATCTGCTTCCTCAGCTGCCGGACGTCCACTCTGGGACTGCCAAACTGTGATTCCTCCTGGTGCTGAAACACACAGTAATGACACACTGCACTGTGGAACTACCAGGAGGGCACTAGACGCAGTTCATACAAGGATAACAGAAATCACAGAACTGAAATCTCCCTGGAGTGAGAAACTGTCGTAGTTAAAGCATCTTGGGTCTGAAGGGCGCTTAAGAGGAGAAACATCACACAGCATTTAGATTTTATAGCCTTTACCCATAAGAAGGGTTATCTAACAGTGGATGTGTAATATGTTTAAATGTGTTGATCATTTCCCCGTTGACCTGATCTCAGGCTTTTTTAGCCTCACAGCCTGTGCTCTCTAACCCAGCTCAGTGCCTATAGTCACAAGCCCTCATCTAACCTTTAACAAAGATGACACAATCAGTATCACCAAATCTATTGAAATGCATTCAGGACATGGGGCGGCAGTGTAGTATAATGTAAGGAACTGGTCTTGCAGGTCTCAGGTTCGATATATGTGTTTCAGTATGTATATCCAGCTATATAACTGGATGGAATGTAAATGCTATGTAAAAAGTTGTGTAAGTCGCTCTGGATAAGAGCGTCTGCTAAATGCCCATACTATAATGTAGGACATAATAAATGGCACATGATAAAAACCTGACAGACCAAAGTAGAACTGGACTCAGTACCAGTACCAGGCAGCAGTCCACTGCACACCCACTTTAGTTATACCTGGAAAACGAGTGTTCCACACAAACCTTCCCATTGCTTGTGATCACAGTGCTTCTTAAAGGAAAGCTGCTGCCTCTGACCAGCACAGAAACCAAACACCCACCTACACTCCACTCCTGCCCCCTGCCCCCTGCCCCCCCAATCCTCTGTTCCCCACCCCGCTTAACAGTCAGCCTGAAAGAGCCCCATTGTGCCCTTCCTCCCTCCCTCCCTCCCACCTTCATGAGTCTCTGCACAGTGGCCCGCAGGTCTGCCACCTCCCCCTCGTGCCTGGTCTGCATCTCACTCATGGCCGCTTCCATCCTCTGCTGCTCCTGTTGGGGGGGGGGGGGGTGTTGGGGGGGTACCCAAGTATCATTTACACAGCGCTGACGTGGGCCTGTCCCCACAGTGTCTTCCCGCACTGCCATAATGCAGCTGAACCACACGCAGCCGTGCATAAACTAGCCTGCAGCGCGGGGTGTAGGGAACAACAGTTCCTTATGCTACCAGCACATAGCATTGCAGGGAGTGCCTGGGAAAACCTTTTTTCTCCCTACTAAAACAGGCCTATTAAAAACAGCCCTTTTCATTTGCTTATTTTATTGCATTCTTTCTGTGAAAAAATCTACTTGGCGCTCATATAAAGCAAACACCCCACCTGCTGTCTCATAACATTGCTTAAGGTATTTAAAATCACAGCCTTAGACTCCATTCGCTATCTCAAGTGAGGACTTTCAAACTTTCAAAAGGGCTTCTAAATTGTTTTTTTAATGCATTAGTGTAACTGTAATACATTATTATTAACAGGTTAGTATGTATTACTAACCTGTTTTCTTGGGCACCCAAACTCCACACTGCACCCTCCCCACCTCTTACCTCCGCTCTCACCCTCTTCTCCATCTGAAGCAGCTGCTCCTGCAGGTCCTCCTCCAGCTCCGTCAGCTGACGAGAAGTCATCTCCTCCACCCTGTCCACACGCAAGTGTACGCGCGCGCGCGCGCACACACACACACACACACACACACACACACACGCGATGTCAGGTCTTTCACATGCAGACCTCACCAAAAGCAATGCCGCAGCTGAAGACCAGACCGTGTGTGTTTTTTCCCTGCGCTCCACCTGTGCTGGCACATGATTCACATACTCTCTCTCTCAGTTCTCTGCTTCTGCCCTGATATCAGTGACTCTTTTCCTCTCCTGTGCTAATCCGCCCTGTCAACGTCAGGTGACCACACTTGAGCCAGCCTCCAGAGACAAGGTCCTGGGATATACAGTCAATGCAATGCCAACAGAATGATATTGCGCTAACTGCTAATATTCACATAACAAATAACATTTACACGCCTCACAATTACACCAAATCGTAACATTTCCACCTGAGAGACCTTAAAGAAATCTGAGATATTATCAAATACATACATTCACCTAGAGTCCACCTTGAAGGATTGTCAATATGAATGAGGGTAAACAGGCCAAATGACCCTGTCCATTTTAAAACTTCCTAGTTCCTCATTCAGACAATGTCATCACTGAAGCAGGAACACTGACTTTGTGGTGATGTTCTCCAAATGGGTTCCCCTTGCCTGTGCGACCAATAGCAGGGAGCCAAGGTATGTAGTTGACTTGAAAAAACCTCAGCACTGCACATAAAAATATATAGCCTACTTGACATGTTTGCAAACTATTCAAATTAACCACAGACAAGAATCATAGTGCACTGTACTCTGTGGTAGGCCTATTCATTCACAAGGTGGCACAATGACTTCACGATACCGTGCACCTGCCAAGTGAAATTCACAGGCAGGCCTTAGTCATCAACTTCCACCCCACTCGTCCACTGCTCCTGGCCAGTACGTTTACATGCCGGGTCTGAGGCCGGCTGGCGTTCTCACCTTCTCAGGCTGGTCTCCAGCTGCTGGCTCTCAGAGACCTGGTCCTTGCAGTCCTTCACCAGCGTCTTTATCACAGTCTCACACTGACGCAGGAGGGCAATGTCAGACGTCGAGTGGATTTGCTGGTAGAGCTCGGCCAGTTGCTCCCTGGCACTGGGGAGAAGACAAAAATCTGTGATGTCCATATGTTGTCACGGTGACCAGAGTACCATCAACCACCACCACGTAATAAATATGTGTGACATAAGCCATCTTATGTAAGACACCACCTCCTAATAGCTCCAAAATGGCAGGAATGATTGCATAATTAGAAAGACAAAAACTGTCTTTCAATATTTTTAGTGTCATTATTTATTTAAACTGTATAGCCAACTCTTTTATATGGAAGGAGTAAATCTGGTAGACTTACACTGTTGGGATAGTGTTAGTTGGGGATTTGTGGTTATGCAATCAGAATCAACAAACAAACAAAAAAAAGCCACTTCGGCCAATTAAAGTGTAAAAAGGGCAAAATTTATATATTTAGCAAGATTAATTACTGGAATTGTAAAACACAAACACATATGTATGACTGCTATCTTCCATACAGTTTTCCTTATGGCTATGCTTACTGAGAGCCTAGTTAACTAAACTAGTTGGTAAGTGTTAGCATGTTTTTTATAATAGTTTTATATAATAGCATCAGTACAGTATGATACAATACAATACAGTCTGAGCTTGCTTGGGAGAACACCTGAGCCTAGATACGCTGAACAGTGTATTATCAAATATTCTTTAAATTGTATGGATTCCAAGTATCCAACCTGGCTAAGGTTAGCTACATAACTATAGCCTATTCTAGTTGTACTTTCCAATATAAGACAACATACCTGTTTTAAAATAGGCTATGCATTAACATAAGATGATACTATGGCATTTGTATCTAGTTACCTCCAAAAGACAAGATATTTATCCGCCTAACTGAGTGATTCTCAAACAGTGGGTCAAACATTCTGGTTTTCATTCCAACCGTTATTGCAGGGGTGTTCCAATCCATTACCTTCGTTTTAGTTTTCTGACAACTCTATAAATTATACTGCTTCACACCTGTGCTTAAGCACAGTAAAATATTTAGAATACACTTGCGATCTGCGGCTGGTGCTTCTACAAATGTCAGACCAAGATATGACCAAATTAAACAATTAAGAGCAGAAGTCGGCACAAAATCCTGAAACGTTGACACAAAATCACGAAACGGCCCTTGTTGTGCACGCCTGCGAATTGTAACAAGCTAGTAATTTATTTAATTAGCCACATTTAATGCCAGTTGGCCATATTAGCTAATGCCATGTCAGAAATGGCTATGATGAATAAATATCCCATATTCACACCCAAAGAGATTTATCCATCAGATCAACTCACATGTCGCAATGTGCTCTATGATAAATGATTCCTGTAGAAATCGGTTAACATCAACGTTCATTTTTAATTGATCAATTAACTTCATAGACTAGTGGCTGAAATCAGACGGGTTCTAAGTTAAGTCCTGAAAGAGTGGACAATTGGTCACAGAAACTAAACCATCTGGACAATGAAAAGTTAAAAAATGATCAGCTAGACCAGCAATGTGTTAAAATAAGTTTAGGAGGAAAATACAGTAGAACTTAAACGCATGTGTGTTTTTATCAACCTAAATTGATCTAGTCACCAGGGCCGAATTTAGGAAGTAGCTAGCCCAATGTATAGGCAATGTATTTCCACTGTAAGACATTGTCTTTGTGACAGTGTCTCTGTAAGCGCAACATAAATAAAATTGAACTGAACTGAATTGAACTTACCCTCCCAAATAACTCGTATCGCCTTCCATTGTGTCCTCAAATTCGTCCCAAGCGCTTCTTCCATGTTGCACTTCTCCAAGTGCAGTAAAGTCCAGCGTTTCAGAAACCTCGTTGAACCGGGCCAAAAAATCGCCGAAGTCGACATATCCAACTCTTTCTATGTCAAACTTATTGAACAAAGTCTTGACCTCGGTATTGGGGACGTTTAGCTCTCGACAAACTACGGTAAAATCTTCATACTCAATTTTACCCGATTTATTTACGTCGCACGCTGAAAACAGTCTTTGAAGATCGGGTCTATCCATGCCAATTTACTGAGAATTCAACGGAATAAGCGGTCCCATGTAACGTCATCGAAGTTTCAGAAGTTTAGAAAATGCGCCTAGCCAAAGAGCGACAAAATACAACATATAGCCTAATTAGCTAGCTTTGTAACTTTTTATCCCAATGTAGGCTACGACAAGTGCTACTTGCGGTCTCCTGACGTCACACATCTTCATTCAACAGTCTAAGTAACTCGAATATTAAAAACATTAATTGCCGTAACAGAATCAAGTATCGCGTACAAGTAGCCTAGCCATTTAAAAAGGAAGAGAAGAAGACGTAAAATTCGGCTGCTAGTGCTACTGTCTCCACTGAATGTACCTTGAATCGGAGTAGGTTACACACTTTCCCAGAAATGAGTGTAATGACTGAGCACTGGTACGAATATACACTCACCACCTTGACATAAGCTAAGGTGTGTCCGTGCATTTATTTTTCACCCGTCACATTAAAGATAGGGAGATGAAAATGAACCCTTAGCTAATATTGTGCAACCGGGTTTTTCATCCATTATAAAAAACACCAGCCTACCATGCACCGTTTTTTGTATAGCCCACGGCTATCTCACTCACAGCCACATGTTATGTTCAGAAGTGCTGAATTTGTACAAGGTAGCCCAAAACATAAAGCATGGTGTGAAATAACATGAAAGCAAATTTAAAGCGGTGGGCATTGGGGCAATCTGAAAGCCCGCAATGTTCTGGCCACGTCTCTCAGACACCTGTCGCAGGTTTCCATAGAGACAGGACTCTAGAGACAGGGAAAATACTACCCCCGGCTTTGGTTCCTTGTTGCGTTGGTAACTCGATCAAGGCACTTCACACATCTCTCTAGGCCGGAGGAATGTTGGGTGGGATTTGGGAAGGTACAATATAACCCGGATGTGGTGAGGAAAAAAAATCCTCGGTAGGCTCTGCTAGTCTATTTCCCTTTTAGGTGTGGTCCACAGAGCTTATCAGAAACAGAAACTGCCCATTTGGGTTCGAGCGACATCGAACTCCACCCTACTTCTCAGGCATTTCAAACCCAGCATATGTGTTACATATGCGGGTAGCATTGCCAAAATTAATATACATATCTATAACTGATGAGAATATTGAACGCAAAACCATTCCAACAGCCACAAAACACATACATCTGAGCCACATCATAAACCCTATTAAACTGACTGACATGTTGCTCACCAGTCGGCACCCTGAGCCGACCAGAGGAGGATGGGTTTCCCCCTTGAGCCTGGTTCTTCTGAGGTTTCTTCCCATCTGCCACAGGGAGTTTTTCCTTGCCACTGTTGCCTTAGGCTTGCTCCTGTGGGGGTTTAGGTCAGGGTTGTCTGTAAAGCATATTGTGATAACTGCTGTAAAATACGCTATACAAATAAAATTTGATTGACTGATTGATACACCCCACAAGCAGATAACCCCAACAAGCGACTCTCCCAATGCAGTATGACGTCGACACTGTAAGAACGAGCTCTGCCTAAAATTAAATGTTTTCAATACACCGTTCACCTTTGCAGTAGATGGCAGCAAAATACAACTGTTGCTCATCCAAACAAAATAAAATGGGATAGGTTATGGTTAAGGTGACATCCATTCAGTTTTATGGCCTTGCGCTGGTTAAGTAGCCAGCCGTTTATCAGACGCACAGGTAGTCTTCCACACCGATTGTAGGCTACTCATATTTACATTATATTTAACATTTACATTTAACAATTACATTTAACATTTATATATAATATAGATATACTATTTTCAATCGTGTAATCACAAGGCTTCAATCCCAATCTGCCGTTGACATCCTACAGAATCATACACAGTCACCAAAGCATGAAATACTGAATGAATAGCGAATGAATGCCTATGCCTTTTTGAAATCTTAAATAAAAGAATGAAATATACATAAGGCAATGGGCCCATATATTTAGGAGGAGGGAACCAAATACTTTTCTATCAAAATGAAAAACGAGAGATAAGCAATTGTTTGACGCAAGCGCACGTTATCATCCTGTCTGCTTCACAACATGAAACATCACAACCACGGACATTTTTCTCTATTTATTTCTGTTCTGTGGTTTGTGTGCCACGCTTGAAATCTGTTATCGCCTGTACCGCCCTGCATTACCCGACAATGGACAGTTGGTCGCTCTGCTTCTGAATAAAATGAAATAGAACTTCTTTTGATATTCTGAGGAATTTGGCATTTATTCAGCAGTTTTCTAAAGCTGATTGACGTTTATGTTGTAAAAGCTTGCAAAAAGCCAAAAGCAAATGCTAATGGAATTAAACAAAAGCAATGTTAGTGCTCCTCAAGCCTAAGCGATTTATCCATTTTAGCCACTTGGTGGCAGTGAATTTCTCAAACTTTGTTGGACAGTTGAAAATTGCCAGTGTTACATTTCTGGAACACATCAGAAACTACATGTTTTTGGCCACAAATGCAAGAACTGCCTTTCTCCATGATGTTAAAGTCCGAAACTGTAATCATAGGCATTCAGGTTGGCTACATCGAGCTGGCTGTAAGTAAGGTGGATTTATTTAGTCCATGAAATTAGGAGATCAAAGGAGGTATCAGCTCAGACCTACTGAATTGACTGCCAGCTCACCCCATTGCATCTCAGAGCATCTGAGGGACTGCAGCTCCTCACAGGACGTTCTGTTCAAAGCTCTGGAGACCAGGTGTCTTTTTATGCAGGAACCTTAGTGAGGATCAATCAATCAATCAATTAATTAAAATGTATTTATATTACGCATTTCACAAACAATTGTCACAATAGGCTTCACAGACAACCCTGGCATAAACCCCCCACAGGAGCAAGGCCAAGGCAACAGTGGCAAGGAAAAACTCACTGGTAACAGATAACAGATAAGGAAGAACCTTGGAAGGAACCAGACTCATGGGGAGAACTCATCCTCCTCTGGTCGGCTCAGGGTGTAGGTTTAAATGACAAATACAGTCAGAATGACAGATGTGATCAGGGAGACTAGAAAGAAGCAGAGAAAACGCACCTTTGGAAATCCATTTGGCTGCCAGGGTGGCCATACATGCCATACATCCCCCTATACATGAGGCATTTACAGAACTCCACGTGCTTTCAAGGTCCAGAAGTTTCAGCTGTGAATGCCACATTTTAAGAGCATGTAAGGGTGAAACTATTTGTGATTCCAATTTGTTTTGGATTTGGAGATAGTTTAGGAATATTGTGATTGAGGAAAAAAAAACACAATCGTCTGCCAACTAGCATTGTCTCTAACTCCAGCCCCGAAGGGACCTTGTATCTGCTGTTTTTTTTTTGTTGCTGTTGTTGTTTCTTTCTTTTCTATCATCAGCCAATTTTTACAGTGAAAATAAGGTGTGTGGACCACTTAGCCAATCAGTGAATTAAAATACACAGAGCTGAAACACACTGAAAAGCAGCAGACTGCAGCCCTGAGGGATCAGGGTTTGAGATCCCTGGTCAAGAGACAGGATCTGGCATCAGGACTACTGTACCTGGCAACACTTGAGAAAATTGAAAATGTACCTGTTCATTCACCAATTTGTCACACTTATGTGTCCACAAAGAGTAAAGTCACACTTTAAATTAAAGGCTGGTCTATATGTCTATATGTTGGTCCATATTGTACACTGATTATGTAATCATTCAAATATTTAAGAACGGTTTTGATGGATCTTTCCATTACAGTCCCATCTCAGCTGACTCAGTATTGGAACAGGGTTTGCTCTGAATTTTAAAAGGAGCCCTATGTCTCTAATCTGTAATTACTTTCCCCCTTTCTGCCATAACTGCAAACCAAAAAATAAAAATTAGTTTGGCATTTAATTGAGTTTATTTTATTTTTAGCGAAGAGGCAGTGTCCTGTCACAAGATGCACAACAAGAGAGGAAACATGACCTGACTTTAACTGAGTTGAGCCTGAACCCAGCAAGAAAAGCATTTTCAGTGTGTGGTGATGTGTTTATGGGGAATATGAAATTGCCTTTGTTCCTGCTCATTAATCTGGAGCTGACATGAGACAAGCTGCTTGTGTAGGTAGTAAATGGGGTAGGATGAAATTCATTAGAAATAAAGGAACGGTGAGTCAGGAAAGGCCTGTCGTAACACAATTAGGAACGCCTGATAATGAAGGCTGCACTGCTTGTGCAAGTTTATTTAAAAAATGGTGCCAGAGCAGCTAAAATACATCAGCATCTTCAGATCTCTCCTCTTCTCTCTCATTTACTAGTAGAAATTGTTACAGATGTGCCGCATGTTTTGACTCTGATGGACATCTCTGAGCAGAAGGCCATGCCTGAGCCACTCAACTGTTCTCATAGCTGCTAATGGTGCCTAAATGCTCGCTTACCCAGAGTGCCATACTGGTGTCATGAAAAGTTCACATAATCCAAATGTCATCCAGGCCCAAAATTGCAGTCTGAGAGCCAGCCCTAATGTTTTGGTGGCCCTAAACAAGAATGTTGTTGTGGCTCCAAGTGTTCCAGCATAAATCACACCCACCACTTGACTTGTGTGGCAAGGGGGTGGTTGTGGCCCTAAATGACTGCATAGAGTGCATAGGCCAGCGATCGGCTCAACGCACACTCATGTATTTACAGTGATTTAACATGTCTCTCCCATCACTGAGGTTCATATGGTTAGCTTAAAAGAAAACCAAATATCATATAACAGGTAAGGAACTTATACCATGACTTTAACTCCCATTAATAAAACAGGCATTTATTAATATGGTAAGATGGTAATCTTTAAGGCCAAATGGCAGGACACTTATGCCTGCTAATAATTCATGGGGCCATTCTGCAGGACCCACGAACATGAGTTTTTCCATACGCTACGTGGTTTCCAGGAGACCTCCTTTTTAAAGCTCCAGATTTTGTTTTAATCGGACTTTCATACGTTTCTAGCACTTTATATGCTCTCCCTTTCCAGGCCAGCAGCTCATTTGATAATCAAATCTCCGCTGCTCCCTCCCAGCCTTCAGAAGGGCCTCCAGCCGCATATGAACAATAAAAGGGCTGTAATCTCCTTCTTTCGGCTATGCAAACACCACAGGTTTGCGTGGCAGCGGTCCAATGAATATTCATGAGGCCGCGAATTCTCCGCCTTGAAAACGCGTCTGAAAAGCTGAGCTCGGCGAGTGCAAGCCAAACATCGGCGCTTCAGCCAGAAAAAAGGGTCCAAAACAAATATGCGTCAAAACACGTATTCTTTTATTTATTTTATTTAAAAAATAAAATAAAGTGCTTTTTGTATTTACAGTATAATAATAATAATAATAATAATAATAATAAAAAAAACAACAGTAACAATAGCCATATATCATACAAAATAAAATACAGTTCACAAAAGATTTGTACAACGACAGGTCCATTTACAAAACACCTTCTCACAAGCTTACAAGACGATTAAGGATTTAACAGCCGAGCCTGGGCGAATGAGCCTGGGTGAATGAGGTGGGCTATTCAAAATGGAGTGCGTACGCAAGCGGTCCCAAGTTCCTGGTAACCCCCAGATCTCTGTTCCAACACACAGTCTCATTTCAGAACCACTGTACTGAGGTCAGCCAGCAGAACACTTACTGTACATGTTTGCGTCCTCCCCTGCTGACTGTAAGGTAGTTTATCCCATGAAACACTCCCAAATATGATAAAACAGTGGCTCCCAATCCTCTCCTCGAGTGCCCCCAGCCAGATCCAGGTATTTGATGTGTTCCACCTTAAGCATACCTGATGTAACTAATCAAGCCCTTGATTAGTTGTACAGTATCAGGTGCGCTTGAAATGGAACACATCAAAAATCTGGATCCAGTTTGGGGTCCCAGAGAAGAGGATTGGGAGCCACTGTGATAAAAGATTAGCCACAGCTATGACACAGTCAAAATAATATACGGCCATTTTGGATATTTTGATTCTACTCCCTGTTGTCATCAGAAGACAGCGAGAGGCTGTCACCTGTGCATAGCTGTTCACTCTCCTGTCATCGTGATTTCTTGTAAATCACAGCTACATTCCCCAATGAAGTCCAGAAAGCTGCCTGTTCAGTTGCAGTTATAACCATCATATACATACATGTACTCATATTTTGGCTTACTGCATTACATTTCTATTAAAAAAAAAAAACAAAACAGCAAGCATTGTTGTCACAATTGAAATGTCAAAACAATTATCCTTTTTTGGCATGACTTTGAATTTTGTGTATCCCATATTGAGCTGCGCAGGCAAGAGTGAGTAGTACATCGCTGGAAAGGTCACCAGATAGCATGGTTTACTGTTATTACTGTTATCAGTGTGTTATTGTATTGACTGTTTTTCAATTTATGTATTACTAAGGACAATGACTGAAGACAAACCAATTTTTCAACAATCATAATCTGCATGTCATGTTTAAAATGGAGTCATAATGCTCTATGGAGCTGGCCTGAATGGTGATATTGAGCATGCCCGGTTATGCACTGAATGCTAGCTGGCCACATTTGGGATGTGCATGAGGTCACTGCTCTGTGGCACAAAGGTGATTGACTGATGATATCACAAGGCCAGGAGTGGTCCGATTGCCCCAGCAGCACAGCACTGTTTCACAATATTAAGCTTGAAGGCATCTCAGAAAACATAACTTCCATAACTTGCTACAGAGTTGACGACAATTAGCCCCACTTTAAACTAAGGCTTGTACAGTATCCTGTGCAAAAAACAACAAAATTAAAGCAGCACTGTGTAGCATCTAGTTCTATTTATACAAAGACACATCTGAAAAAAGCTTCCCTCAAATACAATACAAACACACATATATATACACATATCCACTGTGACTGTTTGCACGCAGTCTGCCTTTTTTGAAGGTACTTTGTCAAAACTTGTGAAATGTACTCCCATGTACAAATTTCGATACACCGAAACAGAATTAAATATGACAAAAAATATTTTAATTACAGATTCATTTTTGGAATACTCTTAATCAATTTACCAATACATTCCACAACACATGGGTTGCAAGTTTTAAATAGCATTAACGTGTAGTTTATAATTTTGCCACTGTAAGATTTAATAACATCCATCTTTGGAAAATGAGATTGGCTGGTTAGGAAGTCTCAGTATAACTTAACATGGTTCGGTTTAGAAAAGTAATGTCGCGTTTTAAAATGGTTGAAATGGCAGTGTGTTAAATAGGTGACGTCTGACTATCCAAACTATTTTATTTCAAAATATTGTGACGACCGGATCCATTCTCATTTTTTTTGTCATTAATTTCAACGTGTGCCCAAAATCCACTTCCCTTTCGAGGTTCCAAAACGTCCTGTGGGCTGGTCCAACCTGGAAGGTAACGGTTAGCGCAGCGGCGGGACGCCGGTCGCGTTGGTGCCGTTCGGTCTAAGGTAGTGCTGTACCCCTGCCACTGCCCCAGAGGTGTGAGCCATGGAGAGAGATTTCACATTCTCAGAGCGGCTACATGGACAAAACCAGCTTTAAATTAACGCCAAAACAAAAACAGTCCAGTCAAACCCAGAGAAAACAGAAAGAGGGCTCATTTTAGAGAAATAATTATCATGACAAGGAATGTCACAACGAAAAACTGAAAAAAAAGATAAAAAATAAAAGCAAATGAACTTTTAAATAAAGAGACTAAATCCAAGTGGTTGCTAGTTTCTGGCACAGGGTGCATTAGTGGCGGTGTTTTTTTTTTTGTTTTTTTTTTTTAGGAATGTAGGAGAACGGGGACCCTGCTGTTGGCTGAGTCTGTCATGTCGTGGTGAGCTTGCGGGGACCACACTCAAGTCCTCCCGGTTTGGGAAAGCGCTCAACGTCCTCTCCCGCTCACGCTTCCCGATTCTACGAATACTCCCATGTACAGTAGCAAGGCCAAAGCAACATCCGAGGAGACACTACTCTACTGGTCCGAGCGTTCCCACCGGAACGGCGGAAGGTCAGTTAGTTGCGCGCGTCAGGTGCGTTTAATGCCTCTGGGGTTTAATACTGAACAGCTGTGTGCACACTCTCAGGCCCCCGTTTACCAGGCTAGCCGCGACGAGCGCGATGTTCGGGGGCTGGGTTTTGCATAATGCGCGTGTACGTACGCGCTCTACGGGTAACACCCAATATGCAGTTTGGTACTAGACCGCGCGGGCGTGTTCAAACGCTGGCCGCATCTTTTCCATCTTTCTCTTCTGCGAAGTCCTTTTCTTTTTTTCCCTCGCGGGGACTCTCTCCAGCCTCGTTTTCATTCGCTTTGCTCTCTGGCTATAATGTTTGGCTCCCGCTATCCGCCTTTGTACTAAAGGCGCAGCACAATAACTGGCAGCTTCTTTTCGCTGGCTGCAGTTCCAGCAAACTAGACGCATCACCTTCACCTCCTGGCGTAATGCCGCTTGGTTGGCTTATCGGATCAGCTTACCGCTGCCGGTCGTCCACTGGTCGTGCGTTTGTCCCGCCTCTCTTCACAACCTGCCTCCGTTTACGCTCTTCTCGGGTAATGCGGACGCAGGAGGTGAAGGTGGAATGATGGGGAGACCGTGACTCTGAAATGGGGGACGGCGACACTGGAGAGGATGAGTCGTCGTTTTTTTTTTGTTTTTTTTTTTTGGTGCAGGCCACACCCACAACGGGAACCAAAGAAGTGTGACCCCTCAACACCATAACAACGAATCACCCTCGTCCCTCCCCTGCCGTGCCATCGAGCATGCTCAGAAAAAGGGGCGTGGCTTTGGATGTGAAACAGGAAGTGCTCCTGCGGTGACGTGGAATGGAAATGAAGCGCAAGCAAAATGAAAGGTACCCCTCGCAATGTAGCCCGGAGGTTTCAGGGTCCGTTTGTCTGAATTCAGTGGCCTCCATTTCCCAGCGGTCACCCGAGAGCCCGCCCCCCTTCTTACGCCCGCCCCCCCGCCCCGCCCCGCCTGGCTACGCCCACCTCACACGATGGAGTCCTTGATCTCGGAGCCCAGGCGGACCCGCGGTCGGGGGCAGGTGGGCGAGATCTCCACGCGGCTCTCCTTCAGGTTGAGCGGCCGCTTCTCGGACTCGGAGAAGCTCTTGCTGAGGTCGGGTGAGGACTCGTGGGTGGGGCTGCTGCTGATGTAGTTATCGTTGAGCGTCTGGTAGCCCTTGTGGTCGGAGGCGGAGGGCGGCACCGTGTTGCCGTTGAGCGGCAGGCTCTCCACCGGCTTCCCCGCCAGCCGCGGCTTCTTCTGCTGCATGTTGGGGCACTCGCTCTCCTTCAGCATGGACTTCATGCGGTCCCGGTTCCGGTAGACCACGAACAGGGAGAAGACCACCAGCGAGAAGCCCAGCAGGGCGCACACCACAATCAGCTCGTTCCAGTAGGTCTTGGTGTTGACCTGCAGCGAGCGCGTCTCCCCGGGCAACGCGATGGAGTCCTCGTGGTGGAGCCACGGCGTCCGCGAGCGCCCCGTCAGGGTGGTGGTCTCCGAGCGAGGCTCCGCCCTCACGCAGTAGTTGGCCAGGAGCTGCCGGAAGCCCTCCTCCACGGACCAGCACTCGTAGGACTCCTCCCGCTCGGCCTGCGCCACCACCACCAGGCCCCCCTCGGGGCTGGCGTACAGGAAGCGGCCGGCGCTCTCGCTGTACTCCCACTTCCTCTCCGCCAGGTTGGAGCGCAGCTCGCACCGCAGCACACTGAAGGAGTTGGCAGGTACGGTGATAACCTTGCAGGGAGTCCAGCCTGTACCGAGAGAGCAACACTGTCAATGGAAGGGGATGACTCTAATACAGAAAGATCTTCCTGTATCTCTCAACTGTACTGAATGTCTTCCATTCAAGCAAGCATAAAAAACTGTGAACCGCATTATTATTATTATTATTATTATCATCCATCCATCCATTTATTATCATATTCACTTATCCTGGGCAGGGTCGTGGTGGGTGCTGGAGCCTATCCCAGGATGCATTGGGCGAGAGGCAGGAATACACCCTGGACCCTGGACATTATTATTATTATTTCATTTTTATAATGCTTTTCACAATCTCAGTACACTACAGAGTGAAGGCTGGACGCTCACTGCAGCCACCAGTAGGTACTGCACAGGATGTTGTAATTCAGCAGAGGGTGTGCATACTGCATATGTATTTGTGTGCGGTCTGTATGTACTGCACATGTACTTACGTGTGGGCATGGACCTCAGGAGAGGGACGAGCGCCGTCTTATTGCAGATGGCCACCGTGTCTGCCTCCTCCACGTCCTGCTGCCAGCGGCTGGAACAGCAGCACAGCACGGGTCAGACCATTGGATACACGTTCACCATCCTGACCAATCACGTCCGTCCTCAGAATTATGCCTTCTACGCGTTCGCCACCCTGATTAATCAAGTCAGCCCTCTCTCTGTCTCATGGATATTCATTATCCTTTCCAATCAAACTACAGGATGCTCATGTATATTTGCTTTACTGTCCAATCAGACAGACTGCCGGACACTAGAGCATACATATTCATAATCCCAACCAATCAACAGGCAAGGCAGCTGAACAGTGCAGTTGATTCTGCCATTTCTGTTAGCACTGTTACTGACTCAAAGTGTTGATTCTCCTTTTATGCCGTTGCTGATGACCTCATTAACCTAATTTAACGCTCTTAAGAACTCTCATGGAAAAGAACGACTGTGAACTGAACGTGAGTTTATTTTATCAGCCAATCGGAATGCCAAGACAGCAAAACACCATCTGGGCTGGGGAAGATCCGGCCAAGGTAAACGCGCCTGTTCGAACCTGTTTGTTTCTCCGATTCCTCCCAGTCAGCGTCACGCTGCAGCGGTTCGACCGCACGGGCGAAAACATGGCAAATCAAACAGGTTTTGTTTTGTTACGGCGCACGTGTGAGAGGCGCGTGTGACGCTGCCAAACGGATTTGGCGCTGATGCGGGACGTCTCGAGGCAGGCAAGGGGGTTTAAATGAGGAGACGCACCTCCCGGGCGGGGCCTCCCTGACGTCCTGGCACAGGCGCCCGGTCCAGGCGCAGTACGGGTCCCTGGAGAGGACACACTCCCCGCAGCTGCCGTAGTTGCTGCAGTTGGCCACCGGCACCTCCACCAGGCCGGAGTAGGAGGACACGTAGAGCAGGCCCTGAGGGAAGGGGAGAACCTGTCAGGAACCTGCAGAGAACCTGCATGGAGCCCACAAGGAACCCATGTGGAACCCTAACCCACAGACTGACGCAGCCAAGCTTCGCTATCGGCACAAACACCAAACGCTGAGGTGAAACTCGGCATCTTTTACAAGCACAGCCTGCTCATAACCCGCTCTTCTCCGTGGATACATGGGCATGACGAACAGCAGAAAAGCACCAGAATGAACTCTGGCGAGGTGAAGTGCTCTGTGGTGTTTATGCTCTGTCTGCTATAAGTGCTCCTGAGGGGGAGTGGAGATGCTATTACCTCCACAGAAGAGGATTAGCGTGCAGCCCACGCAAGCTGCTAGGGTTAACGGAACCCCTGAAGTGGGGAACGGGGCCGCCCCGACCAATTCATTACCCCGCCTCCCCCCCCTGCAGCGCGGCTCAGGCGACGCACCTTCTCGGCGTCCAGCTCGATGTGCTGCACGGGCTGGGGCCGGGAGAACAGGGTGATCTCCTCCACTATGTGCATCTTCCCCTTGGTGTTGATGGCCTTGTGCAGCTTCCCGTCATCTGAGAGAGAGAGAGCGGCAGAGAGAGATATGGATAGATAAGAGAAAGATAGAAAGATAAATACATAAAACACACAGACAGAGAGAAAGGGAGTGGAATACAGAAAGCCAGAGAGAGAGGGAGTGAGAGAGAGAGAGAGAGAGAGAGAGAGAGAGAGAGAGAGATTAAGGCATGTCGCAGCACAGTTGAACTCGGCCTGATCACAGTTTGTGCTTCACACATTTAGGAGGCGGGGGTTTGTATGGTGGGAGGAGCAGGAGGCGGGCACTCACCCGTGCCGACGAACAGCACGTCGTAGGCCCTGCCCAGGGCCTGCACGCGGTGCACGGCGATCTGCGTGTAGCGCACGCTGCGCTTGAGCAGCAGCGGCCGGCTGCGGATGACGCTGTCCATCAGGAAGTGGTCCTTCACGAAGTTCAGCACCTTATCGGGCATGTGCAGAGACGAGTGGATGTCCATGTCCCTGGCGGCGTTGGTGATGCACTGCGGCACAGACACACGACGGCACGCATTTCAGACAGGCGGGGTGGCACGGCGGACATGGAACTACGCATGCACCCGTGGGGTTGCTGGTTCAAGTCATACTGAGGCACAGCTCTCACTACCCTAGCGCAGCACAGCAAATCTGAGTTATTCAAAGCATATTCAGCAGTACAAATGAAATGCAATGCACTCTATAAAAGTAGCCCTGGTGAAGCAAATGAATAATAATGATGGGCGATACACGCCAGAGAGCGGGGAAATGTTTGGGCCTTTAACTGATGGAGATAAATGAGCTGTGTGGGGAATGAGCGCAGAGCTCTCTGATAACCATCGGGACTCGGGGGAGACAGCGCCCAGCTGTGCCAGGCCAGACCCCTATCTGCCTCCCTGGGCCATCAGGAGACGGGATCAGCGGCGGGCTCACACGCCATGGGGGAGAGGTGCATTGTGGGATGCAGAGAGCGAGAGGGAGGGCGGGGCTCACCGCTCCGGGCCGCGGTTCGGGGACGGGGTGGTTGTAGGTGTACCACTGCTGCGTTTCGCGGTTGACCTCGCGGTAGCGGCCGCTGAACGCCCGCTCCACCTGCTCCATGGTGAAGGCACACACTGCCGAGCTGCCGTGTGCTCCTCTATACCTGAGAAAGCACCGGAAACAATACACACCTGAGCACTTATACCTGAGACAGCACCGGAAACAATACACACCTGAGCACTTATACCTGAGAAAGCACCGAAAACATTACACACCTGAGCACTTATACCTGAGAAAGTACCGGAAACATTACACAACGGAGCACTTACACCTGAGACAGAACATGAAATATTACACACCTCAGCACTTATACCTGACAAAAGCACAAGGCACACAGCACACACACACACACACACACAGATCTGTTCTCCAATCCGTTCCCTCACCACTGAGAAGTGAAGACTCCGTAGAACACGGTGCTCTTCCAGTCCTCCTGGCTGGGCGTCAGCACAAACACGTCCTGGATGATGTTGAAGGGGAAGCCGTCGTCCGGGAGCGAGCACAGGAGCTGCGCTTTCAGGAAAGTCGTCCATTTCTTCTGCAGCACCCTCTCACCCCCTAGATCACCCTGTGTTACACAGACAGAGAGATGCCCCCAGTCACCCAACAGGAGATGCTGCAGTACTCACACTGTCCAGTAGAGAGCTCTATAGAGCCATGGTGTCCAGTTATTTTCATTTCTTATGGAAGTGGAACATTTGAAAGCTCACTGTGATTGTATGCTCACAGGTGCTGTGCAGGTGTACAAAATGAGAAGTCTCAGACTCAAAGAGCATCAACGACCACTGCATTTTAATATCCGTGACAATAATTTATGAATAACAATCACTGGCAGAAAACCAAAAACAAATCCACTATATCCTAGAGATATGCCTTTTTTTGACTCCTGCAGCTGTCAATACACTGAAGACAAACTTTGACATAAACTGGTTACAGGTGAATGAAATGAGTGTCTATTCTTAGACAGGTAATAAAAATGAAAGGTAATAAAAGGAAGGCAGGAGTGTGTTTTTATGGTCTCCAGAACAATGCCAGCACACATATCTTATCGGTGAATGATGAACCATTTCTGACGAGAGTTGTTTGCCTTGAACTCTGTGCTTCCGTGAAGCGCTGCACATGAAAGGCTTTGCCGTGGAAGGCGCCGAGACGCTGGGGGTGTTCAGAACACCAAAGGCTTTTTATAATAAAAGACGAAGGAAAACCGCGACATCATCAGCGCCGCCGTCGTGGCCGGCTCCCACGGCTGCGCGGACAAGAGCGGCAGGCGCGGCGACCTGCCTTAGCGCGCGACCACAACCGCCTCCGACCGGAACATCCAAACCCCGGCTCTAACTGCACGGCCCCCCCCGTGCCTGGAACACCCCCTAAAACTGCGATCAGCCCGCCGCCACCGACGTATTAATCACCGCATAAACACCGGGCTGCGAGAACGAGTTGGCGCAGTCGTGTCTTTAATTATACCGCCATTCAACCAGGAAGGTGAGGCTAACGCACACCCCACGCACGCTCCAGGCTGCGCTTCATACACGCCAATTACTTCAGACCCGGAGCAGGAGACTTTGGAGAGGCAGGGCAGGGCAGTCCCATAAGAACGGAAGGGGAAAACCACAGAAGCGACGGCAGGAGGCTGGACGCGCATCTCCGGGCCCGAAGCTATTAAGTGCGCTCCATCGGCTGCAGCCTCCACCCTCCCCCACCAACTCCAAACAGCAGCACGTGACTGACGAGGGGCAGCGACTGCACGTCACGGTGGCCCTGTCGCTCTGGCGGGCACCCTGGCTTTGGGGACCAAAAACCTGCCCTCACACCCAGGAATGAAATCACTTACTCAGCAAGGCGAGGTTGCACTCATTAAATACTTGGATGGGAGGTGTCCTGGTAAAAGCAGGACTGTAGGACACCGCATCTTTCTGGTGAGACTGAAACTGAAGTGATGTTAAAGATCCCTTATTGCAAAGGGATTATTGAGCAGGGAGCACTCCGGTGTCCTGGCCAAACTTTCAATGTCTCAGCCTGACTCTCAAACCTGGAACTCCGATCATCCCCCAGTATCGCAGCCAAAAAGGAACTCTTCCTTAGCTATAATGGCAGTTTCCACCCCTATTAAATGCATCTTCCGTAAGTCGCTTTGACTAAAAGCATCTGCTAATAATTGCCTACGTTGTAAACTGCGCTTTTTGCAAGAGCGAGCTCCTTATTGATGGCGGTGGAGTGACTCTCTCACTGTCCGTTTCTCTGAGGTCCGTGGAGAGCGCCGCATGAACGGGGGTTCCTGTCGTAATTCCGTGGACGGCGGGGAGAGCGGGCCGGGGACCCGGGGCCCATCTGAAGGCCCGGAGAGCGCTGGCGTGGCGCTAGTATCGCGTTTCAACAAAAACCTTTGGGAGAGGCGCCGCGGCGGACAGATGTTTGGCGGTGTGTGTTATTCCGTGGACGGCCTCCTCAGTTCCAGCATGCCGCCCATCTCCCTCAACACCTGAATAAACACCCGAGAGAGAGAGAGAGGGGGAGAGAGAGAGAGCAGGAGCGGTCTTTTCACGATGCTCCACCCTGTCCTGGGGTTTTCCCTGGGGGTGGTGCTGGTGCTGGGGGTGGTTCGTTCTTTCGGGGCCACGCCCAGCAGAGAAGATGTCTGATCAGATGGTTTTAGAAGGAGCCGCAGGGTCCGCTGGGGTCCATCGATAAGAATTACCACCAATACCATCATCATCATCATCATCATCATCATCTCTGGACGTGCCGGGCACACTGTATCTACTGTGGGTCCTGAGCCATGGCCGTCCAAACAACACGACAGCATGAGCTACGTAACATCCACGTTCCCCAACGACCACGGTTCCCAGCCAAGGAAACTATCCAGGGAGCTCCCATTCATGTTCCGGGGGGAAGAGCCAGTGCATTCCAAACCCTGCTGCCAGTTCACAGAGCTCCATGTGTCCCCAATTAAGATCACACGGTTGTGACGTGGTAGGCGAAGGAGACACGCCATTGGTGGGCTTGGCTCAACCAACTGGACTTCAGAGTTCCTTGATGTCAGTGCGCTAGAGTTAAAATGGCATAGCAGGGCAGAAGGCTCAGAAGACTTAAGACTTCACACTTCCCTGGTTTTGTGTGTTTATTGCATTGCTGTTGAACGCATGCAGAAAACAGTAACATTAACTAATAGTACTACAGTAATAAATAAATAGTAAGATGTCGCAACAATGGGTAATACGCAATAGATTTTGTAAAAGTATCATAACAGAGATACAATTGTAATAATTATACTGAAAAAGCAGCATTTTCCTTAGACAGCCTTATCCCAAGGACTTATTGCACACGCTGTCCAGAAGGGGGCGCCATTCTCACTGCACCAGTAATGATGTATTCAACTAATCCATCACCGTTGAGTTCAGTAAAACAGCTACATTTCCTGATCACCACAGCCCCTGCAGGTAATCTCCTTCCTTCACCCGCCCCCCCCATCCCCCCCAATCTCGCCTGTCACAGCATCTGCCCCCCCCCACCCCCCCACCTTCACACCTTCATTTCACACCATGGTTTAGACATCTCAGATGAAGCGATGCTTGTGTTCCAGCAGTAATTTCAGAACTGGATTATCAAGGGATTATCCACTATTAACTAAAAAAGGGCTGCACTGCAAAAAAGAGGCAATCCTGACAGGGAAAATTAATACGGAGTTAGTTTCAATGGAAGTTCGATCAAGGGCTTGTCTATTATCAGTGAGCCAATGATCAGAAGATAGGAAAATGAGAAAAGACTTGTACGCATGTCATAGGTCTGAGGTTCCATTGTGATAGTGCAACTAACGCAATATCTACACGCCTGAAAAACTTATGCTGAACTCCACCTACACACATGGCCGAGGAAGTATTGTGTGCGTGTGTATGTGTGTGTGTATTTGTGTGTGTGTGTGTGTGTGTGTGTGTGTTCACAGGCGTGCGCGCGTGTGTATGCGTTCAGGTTTGTGCGCAAGGGGCAGAGCCAACAGGCTTTGGGGGCTAGCTAACTGAGGGCGGGCCCATCGTCTGTGCGGAACGGCACAGGTCCTCCTCTGTGATTGACAGCTGAGCTGCTCCAGTCAGTGAGCTTCAGCAGCAAGGGGTCTGGAGGGAGCGTGTGCGGGGAGCGTACCCTTCACGCCGCCGCAGACAGGCAGTCACACACCGGCAGGCATCCTGCGTCAGCGCTAGCGCCCTGCGCCGCGCGGCTAATAAAATACACGCTTGTGCCCTCGCAGCGGTATTCACGGTCCCGCCTCCTGTCTTTCACCGGACCGCGGCGTTTACACTCTGCTCACACGCTTCCGTCGAAGCAGAAAGAGCTCCCGGTACGCACCCCCCCCCCCACACCCCCCCCACACATGCCAAACAGCCGCGCGCCATTTTGGACAGGAAGGCGCGCGATGCCACGTTGCGTGTGTAAGAGGCGGAAACGCAGCCCGCGCAGAGCTGAGAGCGGCTTTAATGAGCTAGCGGGCGGGAGGGGGCGTACAGTAGAGCTAATTACTTTAATGACTTTTTCTAAAAACCCGCAGGCACGACTGGAAAGGCTCGCAGGCTCGGCCCCTGCAGCCGGTCAGAGTTAATATCTCCTAATCGCGTCCGGTAACGAGCTCCCATTTCATTACAGTTTTCCACTCGCTGAGAGGAGGGAATGCGCATCAGAGGATCTCCTTCCTTCATCGTCCGCACTGATAGCCGCGCGAGGGCACACGAGCACACACACACACGCACGCACGCGCACACGCGTGCAGAAACGCCACCTGCCGAATGCATAGACATGCACAGGTACATGTGCTGCGAACACATGCATACGCTTACAAACACATTCATATGAACAAACTCACTGCCTCACTTCCCCCTCACACACGTGCACACACACATGTACACACATGCACACACACACACACACACACACACAAGGAGGTATTTGCACTCAGTATATATTCACACATGCAGAAATACAGATGAGCAAATTCACACCATCTCTCTTCCCCTGTCTCCCTCCCCCCCACCCCACACACACACAATCAGGCCTGCACACACACTCACGCACACTAGCAAACACGACGCACACACGCTGCTGCCAGCACATGCAAACGGGCAGGCAGCATCTGGCTGCAGTGCGACAGATCACTTCCAAATATAGAATTAAAACGCTGGCAGTCTGCGGGGGGAGGCGTCCCCACTCTCCCGCTCACCCTCTCGCTCGCTCGCCCGCCTTCCCGCTCGCTCGCCCGCCCGCTCGCCCTCACGCACGCTCCGAGGGGACGGCGAAAAAAGGAAGAGTGGCAGCGATTAAAGTGTCACTCAGCATTACGCGGCGTCACCGAGATGATTCACATTACCGCTCCTATAAAAAGCAGCAGTGGCACCTCCGCCAAAGGGCCTCTTCCTCTCTTTAGCGCGCGTCGTTGTCTTCATACCGGCTACACACTGCCCACAGACACAGATACGGCTGCAGCTGCAGTGTGCGGGGGGGGGGGGGGGGGGGGGCGGGGTGGGGGGGGCGGGGTGGGGGGGGGGGGGGTCAAACGCCGCTTCACGCGGTTCATGAGTTCAGTAGGTTTATTTTTATACCGCACACTGCTGGTAATTACTTCATTAGCACAATCCCATTCTCAGTTTTCCCTTTTTTTAAAAAAAAAAAAGCTCAAATGATAAATTGCAGCTGAGGACCGCACGTGCGCTCCACGCTAAAATAATTTACCGCCGTACATTTTGGGAAATGTAAGTACCGCACACGTCTACCACTAATTAAACAATTCGACAAATTAATCCGAGGTAATTAGCTGGAACAAGAACCGTCGTACATAACTGCCACAGACTCCCCCACAACCCCCCCCCCCCCCCACACACACACACACACACACCACGCCCTGAAGGAATTGGGCTTGGCACCCTGTAGGTCTGTATCCCATCCATGTGAATGAGTGGGGAAGCCTCTGCGGTTATTTATAATGGAAGTGCTGGAGCTGCTGGCGGTGTTTGGACGCTCATCTGCAGACGCAGGGTGTAACAGGGCCAGAGAGTGTAAGAGCCATTAAATGGTGCTGAGGCCCGCGTGAATGCTAATGTTCACTCAGATGTGATAAGACACAGAGTTACAGTGAGCTGGAGGGGAGGCTGGGGGAGACTGAGCTCAGAACAGCATCACGCATTCTCCTCTGCTCATATAAACACACACACACACACACATACACACACAGACACACTCACACACACACATTCCCCTCTAATCATATACACACACACACACACACTGCCTTCTGCTCATATAAACACACACACACACACACACACACACACTGCACAGCACATCTCCCCCTCACACACACACACACATATTTACCCCTCTCTGTCACACTCAAACACACTGTATACAGGACCCCCCCCCCCCTCCCATAGTCACACATGTACACATGCTGTACATTTCCACTGTCACACACACACACTCTCTGGCAAACATTTTCTTTATCTGCTACAGTACAGACAGACAGACAGACACACACACACGCACACAGGGGGGGACAGGCGTGTCTCACAGGGCTGTGCAGGACCCTACTGGACTGTCGCTCACCTTACACACGCGGGCGATGCGCGACACCATCGTGTTGTCGAAGAAATCAAACTCCTTCCCCACTTCGCTGAAGAAGAAGTAAATCTTATCATCGTCCCCGACCGCACTGCCCTCGGGCAAGCTCTCCTGGAGGTACGCCGATCCCACGAAAGCAGGGTCTGAGTAAACAAGCACAAAAACAGAGAGAGAGAGAAAGAGACAGAGAGATCAAAACAGAGATTGAAATCAGGAAAGAAGGAAGGGCGCCAAACATTGCCTAATAACCACAGCAGATTCTCTAAGCCTTAAGTCAACATTTTCCCTTCAGGTCAATCTGAAGCCGCCGGTGACAAAAGAGCGGCTCTTGCGCTCGTGCCCGCAGATGTACCCGTGTCAGCCGGGCCGCAGACCCTTCAGAAGAGGCTCTGAAGGGGAGCGTCTCTGTTCCGGGGCTGGGATGTACCCGCTGGCGCTTAGCGTGCGTTAGCGCTTAGCGTGCGTTAGCGCCGAGCTGTGATCCAAGTGCAGACGGGCCTTAACTGCGGGCGATCAGTGGAGAGGGCGCCCAGGCCGGCCCGGCTCTCAGAGCAGCGGTTAGCGCCGCCCCGTTCTGCGTAATGAGCAGCTCTGCCCCCCCCCCCCCGCTCCCTCCCAGCAGGCCTGCGTGTGTTAGGTAACGCCGGCCTAATGATTCCCCTTCTTACGGCTTGCTTTCATAGCGGGGATGAAAAAGGAAAGGATGGGCCGCTCTGCAAGAGCTGCAGCACTCTAAGTGCCATAACCGCTAGTGTCATATGGTCTGAGTATAACCACTGTGTTAGTATCATATGGTCTGAGTATAACCGCTGTGTTAGTATCATATGGTCTGAGTATAACCGCTGTGTTAGTATCATATGGTCTGAGTATAACCGCTGTGTTAGTATCATATGGTCTGAGTATAACCGCTGTGTTAGTATCATATGGTCTGAGTATAACCGCTGTGTTAGTATCATATGGTCTGAGTATAACCGCTGTGTTAGTATCATATGGTCTGAGTATAACCGCTGTGTTAGTATCATATGGTCTGAGTATAACTGTTAACAATGTTAGTGCTGCTTAGTCTGGTCTGTTTTGTCAGTACAGTTTAGTCTGAGTATAACCACTCTGTTAGTATTTGCTCTGGGTATTCACCTTGAAGCCAGTTGAGTGAGTTTTCAGTCTTCAGGGCGGGCCCTGGGCCCAGGCTCTTGTAGATGATTGGTTCGTTGCCTTGGAAATTGCTGACAGTGCCGGCGTACAGCTCTCCATCTGAATGGAAAGGGGTGCGAAAACATCAGGGAAGGAAGCGCCGAATGTCCCATCATCTGTAACCACTCTGTCGTGGCAAACCCTGCGGTTTTCCACGACCTTCGCCCAAACCGTCTCTGTCACTTACCGACCATGATGGCGGTGGACTTGTACTCGGGGTTGAAGGGGCAGCGGCCTCGGCCGTCCTCCGTCACCACATCCCCGGTGCCGCTCCTCACCAGAGAGAAGTCCGAGGTGTTCTGGGAAACGGAGAGAAGCAATGAGAACCGCAGCAGAGACGGGGAGATTAACAGCTCTGTCCTGGGCCACGCCTCACATCTAAGCCCTCTGATTGGTTCAGCAGCTCATTCAATCCACAGGCCTGAACTGATGTGAGATCAAACTTTGCTAGCCGTTACTTCCCAGGCCTGAGTCTCTACCAGTAAAGCAATGGTGAAATGTACACGGGCTAAGGCTCAACAATTAATGCAGCATGTTGAAAGGTTAAAAGTTAAGTCTTAAAAGTCAGAGGTTAACAATGTTTAGGCTTAACGATGAAAGGTTAACAGTTAAATTTTAATGGCGGAGGGCTAACGCTTCAAGCTTTTCGGTTAGCAGCAGGCACCGGGACCCGTCGTCCGGCAGTCGATTCTCGTTTATGGAAAAACCGAAGCCGCCGTTCCGGTGCGGCCCCTGAAACGCGCCGCTCCCAGCGCTCGGGGCGTCAGCGGCCCCGCAGGACCCCCCCCTCACCCCCCCACCCGGCTCTGTTTTTCTTTCCCTCCCCTGTGATCCCCTTTTAAGAGCCTCAGAGCCACCTGGTCATACTCCAGCGGGCTGAAAGCGCACAGCTGCGCTCCCAGAAGCCCCGTTTCAGGGAAACAGAGAGGATTGGTCACACCCTGACACTGGGCGCACCCCAGAGCTTCGCCAAACACATACAAAACACCTTCATTAGCGCGACTTTACGTCTTCATAAACCCCGCTTCCGCACAGGGATTGGGGACAGAGCTGACCCTCGTGTCGCCTGTCACTGTATGCTAATCACATTTGAGAGTGGCAATGTAATGTAATAATGTTTTATTCCATCTTACAAGAAGCTTAAAAATGACTTTAAAAGATGCAGTGACGTATTAATAAAAGCTTCATACACATTCCCTAAAGACAGTTCACTTCAGGCCTACTTTACTAAGACCTTTAGCATGTGCAGAGCCTTTAAGCACACGCAAAACCTATAACACGACCAATAATTGGTCAAGGCATTTGTTTTGCACCAATCACTGGTTGTGTTATTAGTTTTCCATGTGCCGAAAGGTTTCGCACAAGCTAAAGGTCTTAGTGAATCAGGCCCTGTGTGCTAAGTGTGACCAAAGGATTGGGCTTTGTGGTGGAGCAAAGGGGATGAAGAAGCTTTAGCGTTTTTATTGGCCAGCTATGGGGCCTGCGGCCACAGAGAGGGTCTGGCGAGCGAGGGGGCGGGGCTGACTTACGATGTAGGCGCAGATGGGGCTGAAGGCGTACGTCCCGCACACGTACAGGTGGGTGGCGTTCAGCCGCAGCAGGATCTTGACGTAATTGAAGCAGTCGGTCTGGCTCGACAGGAAGAAAAAAGAGGAAGAAGAACAGACGCGTCAGGCAGGGGGAATAAATCCCGACATGAAATATGGCGGGGTGTCAGACGGAGACAGAAAAAGAGCGCTTTATCACGGCTTCGGTCCGAGCGCACGTCCCCATAACTCAGCCCGCCTCCACCCAGCCTCTGCTCCTTTCTGGAAACCATATTCATATCGGCTGGGGGGGGTGGGGGGGGGGTGGGGGTGGGGAAGCGTCTGTGAGCACGATTAAAAAACAGGGCCCTTTCCACCTGTCTCCTCCATTACCCGGGACAGATCAATAGAGCCGCCTGCCCTCTCTGGGTCTGCACCATCCGGCCAAAGAACAAGAAGGAATATGTCACAGGCAATTGATTGTGCTGGCAGAGAGAGAGAGAAAAAAAGCTTATGTGCTGGGCTGGTCTAAATATAGATTCTGTAGGCACCACCTACGCAGAAAAAATATACACCGGCTTCCCTTCTCTATTGTGTGGCTCGCACGCGCATTAAATGCGTTTCCTGCACTGGGCTGCACAGGTGAGCCCGTCTGCGAAACCTGTCAGACGCCGCCCCGCGCAGCTCTGAGGCGTGGGCGTCCCCCGGCATCTCTCTTCCGAGCCGGCGGTCACTTAATGAGGTTACCATGGCGATGGCGGCGGCGGCGGCGTATCTTACCTGCAGGTCCTTGCCTTTGAATCTGCACTCCTCTCTCTTTTTCTCCGGAGTGCTCCACGTCAACTGCCCGGGGAGGGGAGGAGGAAGGGAGGGGAGGGGGAGGGGGGGGGGGGGGGGGTTAATGGTCAGACCAATTTGCCGTAGTGTGAACCGCTACAGCTGAGCATTGCTGAGCAATGGATGCACAGATCGATTCTGTTCCACTGTGTGTGCATATGTGTGTGTGTCTGTGTGTAAGTTTATGTATAAATATGTGTGTGTATTTGTGTATGTGTGTGTGTATATGTGTAAGTATACGTGTATTTGTGTGTATGTATGTGTGTGTGTGTGTATATGTGTAAGTATACGTGCATTTGTGTATTTGTATGTGTGTGTGTGTGTATATGTGTAAGTATACGTGTATTTGTGTGTGTGTGTGTGCGTGTGTGTGTGTGTGTGTGTGTACGTGTGTGTGTGTGTGTATATGTGTATGTGTGTGTGTATGTGTGTGTATATGTGTATGTGTGTGTGTATGTATGTATGTATGTGTGTGTGTGTGCGTGTATGTTTATGTGTGTGCTCTTGTGAGAGCTCTTGTGTGCAGCACATTTGTGTGTGTTCCCTGTGCGCCAATGTATTATTAATTTTAAAAAAGCAACAAACCCCTGACGTGTGGCTATGAATTTGCCCTAAGCACTGTACTTTATGTGAGAGCCAAGGCTAGTTTCCAACACTTGTCCCTAGATGGGCTTTCATGACAGTATGTTGAAAAAACAATACAGAATATGAACTATTTAATATGAAACTAAACAAAGATAAAGAGGAAATTCCTCAAATAAAACAACAGTCAGTTCTAATTTTGTTTCAGCTAGTCTGGCTGTTCATCCAAAAGTGTGTGTGCGTGCTCCATGCGCTAGCTTGTGCTACCTTCCACGAGTGTGTGTGGTCGTGCATGCCTGCGTCCGTTTGCAGGAGTGTGCATACGCATGTGTGTGTTTTAACACGTGGTTGTGTATGTGCTTCTGTGTGTGCGTGTGCAGAAAAGTGCTTAGGGACTTGTGTCAGCGAGGAGCAGCTCAGAATGGACGAACAGACGGACGGTCAGACGGTCAGACGCTCACGTTCTTGCGCAGCTCGCCGCGGCCGATGTCGGAGAGGCGGAGGGCGAAGAGCGCCTCCCTGGCCCCGACGTAGAGCGTCTGATCCTGTTTACTGAGGAGCAGGGAGGTGTAATTAAAGACTCCGTCTGCGGAGAACCGCTTGGCTGACCTCTCCTTCGCATCTGGACAGGGGGAGAGAGAGAGGGAGAGAGAGAGGGAGAGGGAGAAACAGAACACAGAGTCCTCATTAGCGAGCGGCACCGAGCCCGGCCGTTACTCAGGGCCACGCCCTTCAGAAAAACAGCCCCAGCGCCTGTCCTCCCCGCGAAAGCCCTTTACTGCCATTCCACCTGCCGCACGCCCGCCAGCGGACCCCTGCAGATGGGCTCGCAGAGCGGAGGAGGGGTAAACAGCGGCAGCCGGCTCGATCGTTTCAGGCCCCCTCCCGAAACCCCGCCTACGATCGATCCGATCCCTTTCTAGCGCCCGAGATGCAATTAGCCGGTCCGGCTCTCCTGAATGTGAACTCTTAGGGGGTCTCTTCCGAGCAGCGTGTTTCGGTTTTTGGAGGTTCTGGTTCTGGCTGGCTTTGCATGCATCAAGACCGGACCCGGCTGGGAAGGTGCATCTGGAACCGCGGTCGAGCCCGGTCGCCTGCGGTCAGACTGTTAAATCCAGACACCTGGCGAGGATTGGGTCGTTTGTCCGCGTGTGCGTGCGCATGTGTCTGCGCACACGTGTGTGTGTGCGCGCGTGTGTGTGTGTGTGTGCGTGTGTATGTGTGTGTGTGGTCACCAGACTTTGTACAGAAAACCGAGACAGATGTTAACCAGCCTAACAAGAAGCACCAGCTCGCTGTCATTAGTGAAAGTGTTCCTTGGGGGAGTTTATGGGTTTCCATGGCAGCTGGGTTTACTGACACGGAATGCTTGAAAAGGGGGAGGTGTATTTGGTGGGGGAGGGGAGGTTTTGGAACTCATTTACCTTGCATAACCTACAGAACAATGGGTTTTCAGCAGTTAAAACACCTGTAATGCTGTAACACCCATAGTGTCAACCCCCATAACTCACAAAACACCTGTAATGGCCATAACGCCAGCATAGCTCAATATTCCCCTTACGCCTGTAAAAATCACAATGCTCGTAATGAGCCTAGCACTGGGGCAGGCGGGGTCACAGAACGGCTACAAGAGCTTACCCTAAATCTCTCATTAGCTGGAGAACCTCTTCAAAATCACACTGTTTCTATCTCCCCACACTTTAAAACAAAATTCAATTAAATTTACATCAGCTTTATTCGCATGACGAGCTCTAGGCACTGCGCTGCCAAAACACACAAATAATAATAAGTGCAATTTAATATCAAATAACCACAACCCCGCCTCTCTCCCTCCCTCCCGCCTGACACGGGGCTCAAATCAATGGCTCCCCTGGGCTCTGTTCAGGACCACTGGGTCAGCTGCCACACAGCCCAGCCCTGAAACACACACGCCCCTCCTGCTGGCCATGAGTGCTGCACACACCCACCTCCACGCCTTCAGCAGCAAAACGTGTGAGGACAGAAGAAGATTAACATCATAACAGAATTATGTGTAAAAGCAGGATAAAATTAATAAAAGTAAGAGTAAAGGTAAAATAAGAAGAACCTAAGTAACTCAACTGAAAGCTAATGTAAAATCTATCATTATTGCCTGAGCAAGGGCATCCATGTTTCCATCTTGCGCTACATCTACATCACTTAAACATCATACATAATCCAGCTGTAACCTACTACAGGATACGGGGGGGAAATAAACACCCGACTCGAAAGCCCAGAGCACCTGTTCTGCGTGGTTTCCAAATCGGTCCGCTCCCTTCGGCTGCGTGTAAAACGCTCGCGGGCGGCGCCGCCCCGTTAGCTCCCATCTCCCGGGGAAACGCGGCGAAGGGTCTGCGGAAGGAGCTCCCGTCCCCTGGGGGGGAGGCTGCCGTAGCAACGGGGTAGTGAGAGACCTTATTATGACTATATCCTTCCACAAAAGCGCTAGTTTAACAGCCAGGAGAGGCGCGGACTCCGCGCGGCCGAGAGGATGAGCGGAGGGAAGACGCCCTCATGTGACTTGCCGTGACTCTCAGAGCTTTGGCTGACCGCACAACGAAGGAAAAGAAAACAACGCGGTTTCGCTGGGCTCAAAACTGGGCAGGGCACTGAATCTGAGATCCTGATGTAGCGGACTGTCTAAACGCACTCAACACATCACCATTAATCCATGTATCTACACGACTGTTTTATATATGTCACCCTATGTTTTCAGCTTAACTGCTTAGTGGATAGATTCCATAAAGAAAAGTGCACTGTCTTCACATTTCATTTGCAGAAAATACAGAAATGTACATTGCAGTATATTGTGCGGCAGCTGTGCACGAACCTTTAAGTGCGCTAACTCATCGTATTCTGACTAAAGGTTAAGCTTATTTTACCATTTATCACGCACAATTTTCATCTTCGCAAAGTGTAGACGCCGCTTTAAAAGCACGCAGAGCCAAACTGTATAAATCTTTGGTCCTGTAATTTCGTTTCTCTGTCCAAACAGTTCTCTGGCCCCCCAATCTCACAGTTGTAAACACCACTATTCCAGCAACAAAAAGTGTTTACTTAGTGACCGCAGGCGGTAGGCTAACAGAACGCGGAGTGCCTCCGATCGAGCTCCGCTGACCCTTTCGGAAAGCGGCCGCTGAACGTCGCTTAGCAGGCCCGGCTTATCTGCTGCTCTTCTGTTTGTGCAGTGCGCTGGCCCAGCAGACGGAAAACAGAAACTTCTATCGCAGTTTTAAACTCAAAGGCCAAAGATTTAAACTCAACCATATGCACCCAACTGAAAAAAAAAAAGCGGTGCCTTTAGGACTGGAGGCCCTTGGCTAATGGGGGGTGGGTGATATAAGAAATCCAGACCAGCTGCAGGGAAAGCCACATCTTGCACAATTAAATAGCCGTTCTTCCCAATCTTACAGCACATCATATCTCTCTCTGTGTTTAAAACCATTCCCCATCTGGAGCCAATTAAAGAACTGCATCGTGCTTCTTACAGACCTGAGGAGAACAGATGTTCACCAGAGAAAAACAAACAAAATGAAAGAAATTAAAGATCTGTACAGTAATAATTATTGGATTGTTCTGAGTGAAGCTTTCCTGCATGAGAGAGAGAGAGAGAGAGAGAGAGAGAGAAACCACACCTGAAAGTAGTGGTAAAAACTTAATCAAGGAAAGTATCTATGTATATAAGAACAGGTAGGATTCTATCAGGTTGGAATTTCTATCCTTCTAGAGGTATTTTTAAATGAAATATATAATTAATAAATCAGCACCACATGTCTGAAACGGCATATGCGGAACACGTGTTGGTCATGAGATTTTTCCATAATCAGGAGCAGATCTGAACACGGCTCTCTGAGCTGCGGCCTAGAAGAAGGCAAAGGCAGTCTGGCAGTGCGGTGGAGCACCGTCTCCATAACCCAACACACCGGCCGCCCGGGCCCCTTGCATCGCAGCCCGGCCTATCGCGCCGGGTCGCTTCCCAGACGTCATCGTTAGGGGGGGTCGTTTCGCGGAGAGCGGCGCGCTTCCCACGAAACGCGGCTATCGGAGCGCTATTTTAGTGTCTGCTGTGTTATTGCTCCCCGGGTCTGAGGTCGGCTCCCGGGGGCGTCTCCATGACAACGAGCCCTGGCGACGCAGCTGAGCTTGGTGGGAAAGAGCGCTGTCGGTTTGGAAGAACTCGAGGAGCGGGAGGGTGGGGGGGAGGGGGGTGTTGTTGCCCCAGGAGAGAACAGGCATGCTTACTGGGGACCAGTGTCGAGATAGATCATGATAGAGTCATTTTGGTATTATTTTAGCACAGCAAATCACCACAATTCTTCTACATAGACTTACATATACAAACAAATAAATTGCCTATTAATATTAATTACTAACACATTATTTGCTTGTAACTCAAATTTTCCTAATTTCCCAATTTATCAATTAAAAGGACACTGAGACAGTTATTTCTAAGGTTCCCCAGTGAAATCTTGGGCCTACACTTTTGACCAGTAAGCTAATCAGCAAACTTTTTAATGGAACATTCCATGTTGAAAAGTTTGTTTTTCTGCACTCATATGTACCCCACACATTTCCCAGGAGGTCTGACATTATCAGGACATTTCTGCCATCTCCTCCTTGAGCTGGACCTACCCCCCCAAGCTGTGAATGGAAGCTTCCGGCCCAAAGTGCTTCCTGTTTTAATCACTGGGACACCCTCAAAAAACAGCACCACGCGAAGGACAGGCGGGGGTGCCAAGGCTGATAAACAGTAGATTAAAGGAATGGTTCAGTGTAGAAGGCTTTGGTTGAGGCCAAAGTTGAGAATCGTCTCGTAAAAGCAATCAAGCCGCGCCACGCCATGCCACCACCCTCCCACCTGTCACCTCACCTGTCAGATAAAATATATCGCAGAAACAAGGAGCAAGGATTCCATTTCGAGCCATCAAAGTGGTTCGGGACGGGGGCGTCAATGAGGTTTTTGAAATGACAGCTGAGGGTTACCAAGGTACCAGTCATGGCTAGGATGTCATGCGCCACACATCTCTAACCTGCTACCCATCCCCCAAACACCAGCCCCGGGGTGGCTGTAAAGGTGGGAAAATGCCCAAGTTTTGTGGCCAGCTGCTGACCAGCAGGGCGGCGCTCTCCAAGTGCCAGAGGCAGCGAGGAGACGAGAGCAACTACGGGAAAAACTGTGTGCCTCACATCATTAAAATTATCACACAATTAAGCATTATTCCAAAGGCACAACTTGTTAACAGACTGTAATATACGCCCTGCTCCACTCCCTAATCCGTTTAGGGGAGAATTAATTATGCTGCCGTTTAAATAAACTCGCTAATTTTGCTGCAGCGGGATCTCCCAGTCTGACTGTCGATTAGAGGCAGTGAGGGGCTCCGGAAAAAGTGGAACACAAGGCAGTCTGGCACCAGACATCAAGTTCAGAAATAGAGTTATTAATGTTGGGGTTTAGAGTATCTTATTTGAGCGAGGCACCTCACAGCACAAAGATAACATTTGGGTTGTGCCTCCCTGGACTTTCATTACAGACAAAAGAGATCCAAACTGTCAATGCCAAGAAGAACAAAAACAAGTACAAAAAGATACTTCTTCACTTCTGTTTCGCTGGAGCCAGGTGTGCACCCGTCGTTCCCTTTGGCGATGATGTCACAATGACATCGCTATTAAGTGTCAAATCCCTGACAGCTCCTCGTTGTTTTATCGGAATGCGCTTTGTCTGGAGGGACGGCATTTAACCCAAAAGACCTTCAATAAACACATCCCAGGTTTTCAAAAGAAACGCGAGCCAAGTCGTCCTGAACAAAGGAGCCGCTGGCGGGGGAAAAAAGCAGCAGCTGGAGAGAGCTGAGCACCGCCTGAACACCGCAGATATCCATTTGCGACTGGAGTGCGCTTATCTCGCCCTGCAAAGACCGCACCTCCCAAAAAAAAAACACGTATCGCAACTCTACCTCCCGAACAACAGCACAGACCGCAAATCCACCCTCCTGAACAAAAAACACAGACCGCATTGCGTTGCCTCCATCTGTAAAAACCCAGCCAGTTTCACTGATGAAGCCAATCCAAAAATAAAGACTCCCCCCCATACATGAAACAGGGTTTCCTGGGCCTCACAGTGAGGTTAGAGCAGGTCTCAGCATGCTGGACTCATATCCTTCCCAACCAGCCATCGCGGAGCTGGCAAACATCCACTGTGGTGGGGTTTAGGCTCAGGTGTCTGAGCGGCCTGTGCTGCTCAGGAGAGCCAGAAGGGGGCAGCACTGCGCAGGGGTGCCAGACCGGCGCTCGGTCACCACCAGAAATCAGGGTGCTGGGGGAACAAGACGGGGGAGCCTCGATGACCGGCCAGCACAGTAGCCGCTGCCAAGCGCATTTAGCGGCTCGCGCGGCTACGCTGAGACCGCGGCGGCGGTAATGGAGAGCGCTCCCTCCCGCCGGCTTTGCCGCGGGGGACTGCAGCCGCAGCCCGGGGGCCTCCGCAGGCCCTGCCAGCGGAACAATGACTGCAGCCGCTCCCCATCAATATAATTGCTGAAGATTACGCAGCTGGGCTAGCAGCGGCGGCTCGTTAGCAGACTGCAGCGAATTCCGCTACGCATGTACAAAGCCGCAGATTACAGCATCAAAGCCTTGTCTGACGGGACGCACGGCTAAGAGCGGTAGGCGATACCTCGCTGTAATGAGCGTAAACAGGAGGAGACGTGTTGTACGGGGGTGTCGGTGCTCTCTGAGGCTACGGTGATAAGCACTCTGCAGGTAGCACGCTGTGGGAGACGCCCCCCCACCCCCTCCCCGAGGGTTCGCGTGTTTGGCGGCACGGCATCGGGGAGCCAGGCTGGCGGCCCGCGGGACAGGACAGGCAGGGGCAGGGCCCAGTGTGGGAGGTACCGTAGGCCCAAATGTGCCTGGTTCGCCCCAGGCCAGCATGGGATAGGCATCATTACAGCTCGGGTACGAACTGATACCCTGACGTGCGTCACTGTCTCTCTCCTCCCCCCTCTGTTTATCTTCCACCTCTATCATTGTCTCCCTCTCACCTTTCTCTCTCCCCCCCTTTCTGTCATTCTAACTTTCAATCTCCACCTCCCTTCACTCTCCCTCCCTTTCTTTCTTTCCCTCCCCCTCCTTCCACCTACGCCAGGCCCCTACTCATCTCCCTCTTTCACCTCCTCCCATCTGCGCCCTGCTTTCAATTCTGTCAGCGTGCAGACACCAGACTGTCAGTCAATCCGCCTTATTAACCAACACAGTGTTTGTTTTTAACCTGCCCTTGCTTTGCCCACACATACACTGTGGCAAAGACGTGCTCTCTCTCTCTCTCATTCAGTTCCCCACGCACAGGAGGAGCACATCTGGTCATCCGCAGACATACATTTTGCCGACATCAGCAGCTCAGCCGCAAAGTTCGCTCCTCTGACAGCAAGCCTGCACAGCCCAGCTGGCAGACTGTGGAGCAGAGTTAGGGTCCCTTCCATTTCAGGACAGTCAATTCCAGAAGTGGACAGAAATTCAATCCACTAATTGCAGAAACCGTTAATGATTTTTTTTTTTAATTCATGAGTTTAGTTTCAATTAATTTTTATGAATTGGCTTAATCAAAGATAGGAATCCCAAAGCTGTACACTGAAGGAAAAGCTAGCTAGGAAAGCTAGGAATGGCTAGCAGCAGTTTTAAAAAAAAGAGTTGTCAGTGTTTGGCAAACAGACAAAGAACTTAACATTGATGGCCCAGCAAGACAACTGGGCTTTCACAATTGGGAGAAACTAGAAAAATCTGGGTTAAAATTGGTTAACACCCTACTCCCTCCCTCTGCCCCCCAACAAGAAAATTCAATTTACCGCCATGCTGCACACCCCTATATACACACCCGCATGCAGTATCACCAGCAAAAAGAAATGCGTGTTAGCACAGTGCTAACTGCCCCGCCATTGACAGGCTCTTGTAGTGGAATTGCATCTAGCGAGAATAAACAAATATAGATGAAAATGTAGATGAGCAGCGAAAGGGCACACACACAGGTGTGGGAGCAGAGTGGGAGAGGCAAGTGTGAAAGACGGATGGAGGGAGGTGACAGAAGGAGGTACAGTGAGGCTTTTGGGCTGGACAGGAGGGAGTGGGGAGGCGTCATGTTTGTTCGAGGAGCCGTTTCTCGGTCCGACTTTGTTTCCTCAGCGCGCGGCTGAATGCTGGCGGCCGCATGATTCCGAGATCGCCTTGGCGACGCCGAGAACTCTGGGTCATCTGCCCGCCGTCCTCACATCCATCAGAACCCTTTGCTGAAGTGACTTCTTCAAGAGCAAAGGCAGGGGATGGACCCTGAGCACAGAAGAGAGGCAGTGGGGAACTGGAGAAAGTGTAGGTTGAGATGGTGAAAGGAGAGAGAAACCCACCACCTGATGACGGAGGTGGAGAAGGGTAATGAGACGTCACATGACAGCTGTGCTAACGTTTTTTTTGGGGAGAAGGAATCCAGGCTGTATTAAATTCCTCATTTATAAAAAAAATTGCTCCCAATAGTTCCCAGGTCTGCAAAGTTTACTGCCGTTATAACTGAACAAACACACACACACACACACACACACACACACACACACACCATTTACAAACCATATGCAAATTTTATATTTTATTCATTTATGTAGCAGGTTTACCGAAGCGATGAGGGCTAATTGCCTTGCTTAAGGCGACAGCAGCAGTACTGCATCTGGGCTTCAAACTAACATGCTTTGGTTTGCAAGCGAAAAGCTTTAGTCACTGCACCATACTACGCAGGTGACGGAATATTTGAAGGAGGATCTCACAGTGAGATGGCACAGCTTGTGGTTTCGCAAGATCAGCTAGATACCTCGCTGGATATGATCTTAATAACTCATTATGACCCATAATTTCCTCATACTCTTCAAATATTTCTTACTATATTTGATTCCAGGCCACTGCAGCAAGAAAGATAAAAAAAACATCTGTGTTGAGTCTGAAGGTTGGTCAAAGGATCCCTGGGTAGGCACATTTGCCCCATACCCATTAGACCCAAAAGCTTGCAGAATGGTTGAAATATATGACATGACACCCTGAATTTGAAAGATCTTTCTAGCAGTAAAGGGTTTTTTTCTTTCTCTTTTATAAAGGCCTGTCAAGCATGATTTATAGCCAGTTCTCTTGGGCTTTAAAAACCCCCCCCCCAATAAATAAATAAATGGGTCCTGCAAACAGCAGTAAAAATCAGGATCAGTGCAATCCTTTCATCACACTGTGGAAATCAAACACAACTACGCAACTACCCAGCAAATCCAGACTACAGCCCGATTAGCATTATAACTGCAGACTACAACACACCCCCATGCAGGCAAAACAGCAATGCCATGGGGTATGAGGTATACCCCTGCAGCACCGAGGCCATTAAAAGCCCCACGCAAACACCGTCTTCACGCTGTTATACACGCGACCACACCGGGTACGCCAGAGTCACCTCAAAGGAAAGGGTAAAACCACGTCACCCGAGTGTGCCGGGAAACACTGGTGCCTGATGTCTGCACTGTTTATCTTCTCCTCTTGCACTGTGAACCCTTTTTTTCAAACCAGATGTTCTTGCGTATAATCTGCCAGGCCATAAATATGCCTTCCTCGTGTCTGAGAACAAAGGGTCCACTAAATTAAAAAAAAACAGGTTACACATACTGTAATTGTTCTGTGAAAATATACGGTTGTTTTTATTTTGCTTCAGCTCTCCTGTCTGGGGTTTTTGTATCGGGGGAGGGGGGGGTGGGGGGGTGTTCTTTCACGGTTAGCGTGCGTGACCTTCCTCGCGGGTCTTTCTTGTTGGCCGTCTGAGCGTGCCTAAGACCTCACGAGCGAAGCGCCTGACCTCCTCACCCCAGAACCCACGGTGCGGGGGCGTGGGGGGTTAGGGGCGCGGCCGGCGGATCGAGGGACGACCCGGCGAGCGTGCGGCACACACAGGCGCACATGCCCACGCGGCGGATTTATTATCTCACTGGAAGAGATTGTCATCGTGATTTATTTCCTCCTGAGCGGACGGACGAGCCTACGCTGCTCGCTCTCTCTCTCTCTCTCTCTCTTCCGCGCGACAAGGACAAAGCAAACAGAGGAGCGCGCGGCCCCTCGGAGCGTTTTCGGCTTCGCCGCGTACGCACCGTCGCCAGCGTGTCTCCGAGCCGGCGGGGTCACATGCGCCACAGAGATGTTTGCTGTTCCAATGAGCATGTGCTACTGTAATTATATTCAGGCGCCTTACGGAATTGTCTGCGATAGGGGCTCCAGTAAATTGGGGGGGGGGGGGGGGCGGACATCCGAAAACTCCCCACCCGCCCCCCCTCCTTCCCCAATGGAGAGTAAACTGTGAGAACCAGTACACCATAATGCAGAAAACATCTCCGTTCATTACTAGATTGTGCTGGCAGGAGAGGAAGGGAAAGGGGTTAGGAAGTCTTTCCAGGAAAGAGGAGGGGCCTCGCTTCGCTGATGGAGAAAGCGCCGCTTCACAGAGGAACTTCCCGCACAGGTCGCAGAACTGTCGAGAGGGGGAGGGGGACTCGGGGCTGGGAGAAGGACCCCCCGCCTTCGCCCACCGCCAACCCCCCCCCGGGGCGTACCACAGAGCATCGCGTGAGACGGGGAGGAATTCAGACTGGCGCTGGGTTGACAGTGCTGTGCACATGAGCGAGCTCTCAGATCGCTGATCTTTGCCTCCCCCACCCCCCATACTCGTCCTCATCACCATAATCATCATCATCATCATCAACATTATAAGCAGTTGTGCTCGCTTCACATCAGAGTCCCTGAACCTCCCGTGCAGCACAGCCTTGCATTGCTACAATCGCACACTCCTCATCCCCCTCAACACAGCTCACCGCACTGACCATTTAAACAGCTACATGAACTGAAGGACCAATTAAGATGAAGAACTTTGCACAAAAGTTCACATTCCACAGTTGTACCAAAAAGTGGTCATACTTGGCAAGCAGGTTACACGTAACAGATAAGAAGCTCTATTCTGTCGAGGACCATACATTCAAATCTCACAAGCTATTGTGCCACTGAGACTGGTCCTTACCACAAATGGCTTTAGATAAATATCAAGGAGTGTAATTGGATTCTTAATTATTGATTCCAGGTAGTAATGTAATGTACATTAAGTCTGTGATGGTAAAGTATTGGTTCTTTCATTACTTCATGATGGAGAAAGAGTTCCTTGGTTAAACATACAGTAAATGTACAGAAATAAAACTAATAGTGCTTTATTACCAAGACAAACGATGTTCCGGTGACAGACATTCCAATATCTACACTGCCACAGAAAAGTAACACTGCAAGTACACAATAGACAGTTACACAGTCCTGCCCTGCTTTGTTTCGAAATGTCAAAGCCCCAAATATCCACAAATTAGTGAAATCCAAGTAATTTCTGTCATTGGTAAGAGGTGGGTAAGCAGTTAACAGCCACAGGAGCAGGAGAGATTTGTGGGCTGCGTGATTTACGGTTTGTGTTGTTTTTTGAACCGGTCTCTCATTGTGCTGGCCGGCAGGTGGTGGAGATTACCTCTTGTTAACGGAGGAGGGATTCGTGTTCAGACTGGCAAAGCTTAAACCTGAGGCTTGCATGACCCATTTTAATCCGCACTGGGGGGTCTGGGGGCTCACAGACCCGCTGGTATTTTCACAGCTAGGTCTGACAGGAGCGATGTGTTTCCAGCACGGTCTTCACACAAAGCCAGGTAGCTTCTGTGAAGAACACTGTGACATTTGCAACTGTAGCTAAGTGCCGGCAAACATATAAATGGCAAATACAACATTTGTTTAAATGCAATTTAATTTAAGAACTTTATTTTCTTTACATTTTTCCAGCTTTTATTGGTTGGTTTTCAACCTTTTCTTTTTCTATTTATTTTCATTTCACATGAATGCACTGAAAATGTTTAATATACCTAGCTAATTAAGAGAGTCAATGCGTAGGCTTTGAGCAGAAGTAAAGAGGACAGAGTGTAATTACCCTGAATGAACATTATTAGGTACTCTTCCTTCTCTCTCTGGCTTTCTGCTTTTCGAGTGCAGCTCTGCACCTGTCTTAATTAATGTGCTTTTTACCCCCCCACCCCCCACCCCCACCTCGCTCGCCCCCCCAACTGTTCAGCGCATCGGTGAATTAACAATGCTGTTACCGCTCTGCTCAATCACTGATATTACTCTCCTCTTTTTTCTGACAACAGTCTTGCTAAAATCAGGATTAGAACCTAAGTCGGTTCTAAAATGCACGGTTTAAAACTATGAGTTTAAAACTGTAGGGTCCAGCACGCCTGCTTTCAATAAAACAAAATAAGTCAATTACGTAGGTGAGAAAAAAAGAAAGAAATGTATTTGCCCTCCAAAATCGGCCCTTTGTGTTTCTCGCCATGGCCTGCATTAGTTTACCCAGCATACAAATTGCTGCACTCGGGTGAACCCCATAAGTGCCCCCATTAACAAATGAGAGGCACAACAGGGTTTCTGTTGCGCAAGGCCAAACCGACGCTTGCGGATGCCTGCTCCCCATTGTTCTCGGTGACTAGCAGAGCGATTCACCAAATACCTTCGGAATTAACAACAAGCCGCTAAAGCCTGCGCCCGCCGCTCTAATGAGGCCGATTTGAAGCCAGCGGACTGTTAAGCAGCGCCGTGGCGGTGCGTGTGGTGAACAGGTACGAAACGGGCCGGGGGGATTTAACGGGTGACGTGCCGGCGGTACAGGCCGTAACATCTGAGGCGCGTTCTTCGCCCGAACGCCACTCAACAGAACGGCCTCACCTGTGCGTGTCTGTGGGAGGAATGCGGTCCACAAATCTGCTGTTTCGCTGCTCACACAGACATTCACAACAAAGACACCAACCTTTTTCAAAATCCAGAAATAGGGATTTAAAGGGGACTTAGAAACTGCTCTCTGGAAAATTGCCAAGAGTTTAATGTTCTAACTTGTCTGTCAAAATGGGGTCTTAAGTTTAAAAAAAAATTTCTTTGAAAAGCAGAGTATATAATTAACAAACAGGTACACACCAAATAAATGACTTGCAATAAGGCTGATTTAAAATTTTTGGTGAGGTCAAACAAATGACTTTCCCTGGGTTTCAACCTCCTGTTCGGCAAGCGACTTCTGAATGATTCGGTGCTGTAATGTTGTGGTGCTGTAATGTTGTGTTTTGCCAACTCAATTAGGTATCCGTACTGTACAAAACGCCCTTCAGCCGAAGCCTGGATTGAGAAGGCCCGGGCAATTGGTTTGCAGTTTCTCAACAGCCCTGCGAGCGCTGGGCCACTTAACAAACACAAAAGCTAGCAGGGCCTCCGGGCAGTGCCATGGCTCTCACCACCCCACACAAACCAGGTCATGTGACTGTCCTTTTATTTTCAGATAAAACAAAGAGCAGCTACAGGGCGAAGCTCCATTACCCTCTCTTCAATAGATGATGCTCTTCACAAAAGGGTCACTGGAGGGGGCCAGAATCTGGGGCAATCATCTCATACATCCCCAATCAGACTGAACAGAAGCGAAGAGCGTTCTAGAGGCAGAGTCGGAGGACACGTGCGTGAACGTGGCTCTTTTTCGAGGAAAGCTGATTCTACTTACTGTACGCGAAGCTCAAACGCGGGGTGACGTCGTCGTCATCATCCGCCGCGGCCTTCCGGACGAGGCCGGCCAGTAGGAAAGCAGAGGCCAGAAGAGGGAGCAAATGAACAGCCATCGTCCTCATGGTTCCTCAGGCCGCTGGCCACTATCTTGCTGCGTTTGTTTTTTCAGGGTTCTGTGGAATTCATGAAGCGAGGTATCTTCTTCCTCGTGTTTGTTTTCGCTTCCTGTCGTCCTGGAAGGAGCGCTCGTAGGTTTGTACTCCCAGCTCACAAGTAATAAACGAAAGGTTTTGACGTCTCTCTCTCTCTCTCTCTCTCTCTCTCTTTCTCTGCTGCAGGGAATTCTGGTGAGATCTGAGAATGGGACTTTCACTTCTGCTCAAAAAAACCCCACTGAAAATCCCGTCTCTTTCAGTCGGCCTCCTTGGACCTGAGGTTCTCCAGAGAACTGTGGAGACAGAAACAAAAAAGCAAGTTCAAATTCAAATTCTGCACATTTAACTTACAGGAAAGACATCTGAAAATACTGCCAAAGATAACTATTTAAAAAAAAAAAACTGATCCATGAGTGTTTGCTTACAGCATACTAATACAATGATTACGCTACTTCCTGCTGTAGCTTCCAAGCTCTAGCATTCATAAAGGTGCTCATTAAACTACTGATGCATGCCCTCTATTTGACCTTAAAGAATGAATAAACACTCATTGTATACACTAAAGCAACATCTGCCAGGTCTGAACCAACTGGAATGCGGTAATGCGCTCTATACCTGAGCTAATACAGTAAGACCTGACCCCCAGAAAAAGAGAAGTCAGACCACATCTGACCACTTCCATGAAGGAGGACACAGCAGAAGTAGTACAGGCCTCTCTCTTGTCGTGCACTGTTGACCGTTAATGTTCTCACTTTGTGGCAAAACAATCCCTCAACACACACTCGCACAGAGGTCACACTTCCAGAAATAAAACTCAATGTAAATTAGATTATGTTTCGAGTGACAGCAGAAAGAGCCAAAATAATTTCCCAACAGAATATGGAGGGGAAATTGCGGTGGACTCCAAGGGAAACATTGAAACGTAAGTCAAAATGTGTTTTACTCGCAAAACAAGGTGCTTTTGTCTTCTAACCCACACTGAAATACCAACCCAGGTTCAGCTCCAATTTAACAATCTCTGGGGGAAGGGGGGGGGGTTCATTGAAGCAAATTGTTTTGTTGTTAAGTGACCACTGATACAACAGAATCTCCTAAACAAATTCTGAGGTTGGGATTATGAGCCTTGTCATTTTGCCAAACCTGCGGCCAGTCTTTAATTACAGTCTTATGGGGTTTCATTACCAAGTCAGTGCCCGTAAACATCGTATACTGTGACAGAGGGAAGCACGGGTCACGGTGTAGGCCTTGGACCTGGTGAATGATTAAACCCTTATTAAGCCATGCGTCACAGAAGCAGCCAAACCCAGACACTTTGTCAGAGCGGCCTTTTGTTGAACTTTTACTCAGTCAAGCGTTATCCAGTCTCAAGTTTCGTTTACGATTCCAGTATCAAGGAAAAGACCGAAATTCTCAGAAAGTCCTTACAGGTAAACAAATCCAACCAGGTGCTTACTTAGAAATCCCCTGCCACGCCCCCGGAGGTGTGTGGATTAAAGGTAAAAGTTACTCTGCTGATTTCAGGCCAAGACAGTGCTGGTGCAGTACATTAGGTGCTTAGGGACAAATGTAGCAAACACTACTCAGGCCAAGCAGAGTGGAAGACCTCCTCGGAAAAGTCAACACACAAGGAGCACTCTCCATAGAGGACTTGATTTTGTCTTGTTTAAATTCTAGTGCTGGAAGTCTGGTAGACAACAAAGTGCTAATTAGACATATTTCATGGCCAAAAGAACATGAGGTATGGTCTGAGGCGACAACATCTAAAGATTGTTCTATGTTAGATTCAGACTAGAACTGAGTTAACATTTGTGTTAAGTATGGATTTTCCAATACATTCAGGCATTTCTTTTTTCCATAAAAAAGTTTGCCAAGTTAATTGTTGATGTTAAATTTTCCAAACTATATTTGTGAAGAAAAAGAACGGTACTCACAAACATAAGATAAATGTATACTAAATCCAGGCCTAAGTCATTTTTGACAGTGGAAGGGTTTAATGTTTTTTGTTTTTTGGAGGCACAGATAGCAAAGAAATGTATATTCTGCCACTAAATTAAGTCCCTTTACAATTAACTATACTGTAGTAAACTAGACCAGTTAACTAAACCTTACAGTAACAACTGAGTGTGGGTTTCAGTTTAATCAAAACATTCATTCCAGTGATGATGTTGTGCTGCTTGAACAGCCTTTCTGTCCGTGGTGCTGGTTTAAGGCTTATGGGCTGAACAGGACAGCTTGTCTCAATTTCTCACCCCCACAATGAGCATCTGAGTATTCCCAATATCCTGTTCATGTTTTCAATCAATCTCTTATAAGCCACTCAAGTGAGGTGAGTGAATGACACACAGGCTTCAAATTCGCACTTTGACTTAGCGTGGAATGCAATTCACAAAGCCCTAATGCCTATTAAACGTAGGATAGTTGCACCCAACTCTTTATTTTTTTGCAGTTTTGTTGAGACACGCATGCAATCACTCGTCAAACAGTCTGGATATTCGCATTGGCTAAGCAGGCAGAAAACTGTAAACAACTCCTCACTGTGTTTCACTGAATGTTCAAACAGGACACTCGTCATCTGTTCCATGATGCCGTTTTACACTTAAAGTTGTCAAAATGTTAGTCTTTCAAACACCATAAAAATGACAGGTGAGCTTGAACAGATAATCCCTAAAATAACCTCTTTTTAGAAAAATTCAGACTGCGGGAGAGGAGTGCACCTTTTTAACAAGTTCCCATCAAAGCCTCTCTTCATTTTCCTGGACCCGTCAATAGGGCAATGCGCATTAAGGAAAGGTAACATCAATTCGGGCTTTTAACTGTACATGCAGACAAGTCATCTCACCGCCATTTATAACTCAAACTGAGGGGGAAATGGTTTCACTCGCACAATTTCCCATCACAAACAATCAATCCAGTAACCTAAAGTGCCTTTCGTATTGACTTGGTGTTCATAAATCTTTTTTTCAGCAATTCACCTGGTAAGAGAGCTGTCTCGATAACCAATTTCACTGCAAAAGCTTTGCATGTACAGTATGTACCACTGATATGTAGACCCAGTGACCCGCATATCTGTGATTCCTGAATAGTATGTCACGAAGTCCATGATCTATAGTAACCCAATAGAACCTGAAATAGGCACCCCAACTCCTGCAAAGTGCACATAAGTGGTTTCAGTGCTACCTCTGTGGGTCCAGGCAGTCAAATACAACCATAGAAGATCAGGCAGGAAAGTCAGTTTCTTCTGCCGATGTAAATGCCAATCTTGACAGCAGGAGGATGATGGCAGAACCTCAATGCTGGAGTAGTATGGTCAGAAGCAGGGCTAATCTCGGTTCACACAAACGTATCAACCTGAACTGCCTGTGGATCATAAGTCCTGTGGTTTGAGTACATTAATGAAACACAGTTTTCTCTGGCAAAGCTATCCTCGTGAATACAGGACACTGGTCCAAATGATGGGCTTTGAATGGCAGATGCATGCTTGTATTCACTGGGGGAGAATCTCAGTACTCATCGGCTAACCCATACTGTAAGTCTATCCCAAAATCACTTTGGTTTTAGAAGAAAGATGGGAAAACCAGAAACAATAACCAAAAAGCACTACATTGCACCGTTTAGAACCTTCCTGAACACCCATTCCTCTCATCTATACCAACATACACGTGAATTCTTCAGAGAGAGCAGACCCCCTCAACACACATACATACACAGGCATGCTGTTATCACAGGTTACTGCCCCCTAACTCTACAACTGCCAATGGATCCTGATGGGCCTGTTTTCTCCTCTTCCCTCTGATCCTCTCTGATCCTACTGTTTTCCTAAGCATCACTGTGTGTGTGTATGTGAGAGAGAGAGAGAGAGAGAGTGTGTGTGTGTGTGTGTGTGTCTGCGCCATACAGCTCCCCTCCTGCTCTGAAAGCATTGCTCCCCTCGCAAGAACTCAGCTGATGCCTCAGACTACGTCTCTGCATACGTCAAAGGTCTATATATGTTTTTATTCGGTAGGCTTTAGCCCCATTTCTTAAGAGAACATTCTGGAATCTGGGACCGCTGGGAACGCGCGAGTGAACATGAAACCGGTGGATAAACTTAGCGGTATTCAGTGCACTCCTCTGAGGGCTGTAGCCATCCACACAAATGAAAATACACGCAAACAGAATAGACACAGAACCCATCCACACCTCAGCTCCTGCTCAGGTCTAGTGTGCTCCCACAGCCAGGTGCAAATTAAAACACTGTCTCAAATTAGGTCACCAGAAACACATTACTTCACTGTGTACAAAACAGGCAGGCGAGAGTCTCTGCCCTCACACACATCCCAGCATGAATGAGAACACTGGCGCAGAGGGAGAGAGCAACAGAAAGCGAGGGAAGGCAATCAGTGAATAAAAAGACAAAAATAAACTCACATCTCCATCTGCTTAATGCAACACACAGGGGAATATCACCTCGAAATCTGCGGAAGAACCACATCCCTTATATCTTAAAAAGCACTTAATAACACGGCATTACCAACGTCACACAAATAAGAGGAAATAAAGTTATCACCGGATTTTTTCTCTCTCTTTATTTTATTTCCTTCTGAGCGTAGCATTCGTCAAGCGCGCTTTATTTAGTTGGGCGCGGAGGATTCCGGGGGCTTTCATGTACAGTGCGCTCTGAATAATGGATGATAAAGACTCACCAAAGTCTGGAGCCCCCGAGGGTACAAAGCGCGTTTCCAAAATCGCGGAATGAGTCATAATGGTGACAAATGTTTGTATTAGCGTGCGGGAGTACCTGCGATGAGGCGGGGGGGCCCGCGTTGGGGAAGCACCGGCGCGATCGACGCGTCAGAAGCGTCGCGATGAATGACAGAGGAAAACCTGTCCTCTGTCAGGGACACATACGTGGAATGTTCACACCTGACGGATTTTACTCATCACTGGGGGGTAGGGAGGGAGGTTGGGGGGTTGAGCCAGGAAAGTTTACGAGACAGTACATCCTTTAGAACTCCACTTATTTCTTACAAGTCACATAAAGTCAAATGTCTGTAACTGCACACTGCACAACTGCATGCAACTAGTGATTAACGGTGTAAAGTGCAAGCAAACACAGGGAATATATCATATGTAACTGCCTTGCTGTGTCAAAGCAGTGCTTCCAAACTACAGTCAAATCAGGCACACACATGTTCCTGAGCTCAGTAGACGTTTCCTTCTGGTTCTGCCAGGGTCCAAATACCCCGTGGGCTGTGACTGGCACCAGGTGGGGTAGGGGACAGTGCCAAAGTGCCCCCCGCACAGGAAACTGCAGGCTCCGACACGCACACGCTAAGCTAAACGTTTTTTGGGAGGGCAGCCGGTCGGCCGAGGCGCTCGGCCTGCGTGAGGCGAAGGAGGACGAGGGGGTCATAAGACGCTGTGGAGATGTAAACGCGCCATGCTCTCTCTCTCCTCTCCATGGCGAGATTAATCTCAGGGTCATGAATCACGCCACGGTTACACGCCGATTCTCTCAGGTGCTTAGGGAGATAAATGACTCCAAATGAGGCAGGGAAGCACCCTGATCACACACACTGACTCCCGGATAACCTGACACCTGCGATTATTAATGAACAATGCTTCCGTCCCGGAGACCGAATCTTTTTGTTGCGAATCTTTGTACGTGTGTTCGCAATGACGTCGCACGCTCGTGCGCACATACTCTCCTCCTATTCGATGGTGGGGGGATTTAGGAATGACACCGTTAATTGATCATTATAACCGTACAAGCATACTTCTCGCTGCCCCCCTGCAAAGCCGCCCAGCTTCACCAGAGCAGAACGCACGCGAGCTCACCTCAATGCGTCATGCCCGCGTTAAAGAAAACCCCAGAGGGGGCCTCATGGTGGCATGCAGGACTCATCATGGTGGCATGGTTATGTGGCTGCAATCACAACGGCATGACTCAGCTGAACTAGATTACACACTACAATATACTCCCACTCAAGGAAATGCACTGCACAAAAAGTGTCAGGGTATTTGTTTAAAGAGGCATAACAGTACCCAACATTAACTGCTAAACTGCAAAAAAAAAGTTTAAAAATAAATAAATAAATAAATAAATAAATTCTTAAAACCACTTTTGTCCATGATAAGATGTGAAATAACAAGAAATTCACAGTAGCTTGCAGCGAAGTTGTCTAAAACACCATCACACAGACTTGGACTTAACTGTAACTTGCATCGTTCTTTTCTGTTTTTGTCCAGTTTTAAGGCTGCGCAGGTTTAAAAATCTACAGTGAGGCAAGACATATGGGAGCTCACAAGTTTAATTTTGAGATCGCTTTCGACCACGGCGTAAGGGCGTTTCTTTCTTTGTGTTGCAATATTAGGTGACACAAAGCCTATTCACCACGCAAATAATGGAGCTGAGCAGTTAATTATTACATGTAAAACGAGCCACTTCCTTGTAGGACAGAAGGGGGAAGCATTTTTCAGTTTTCACATATGATGTAAGATCTGAACAGCCTGCTCTGTGCGCTGCGGGTCTGCGACTGGCAGAGAGAAGGCGCAGGCCAGATCAAAGCGAGGGCTCTCCATCACCCAACAGCGTACGCGACAGATCGCGGGGCTCAAAGGTGCGCTTTCAGTCGGCCAGAATTTGTAGCGACGAAGGGCGAATAGCGCCTCGCTGACATGCGTGTACCGCCGCCACGCAAACGCGAGAAAAGCAAACTTAGATCAGGAGCCAAAAGCGGTAACGCCCCCTCCCCCCTTCCCCCTTCCCGGTTCCGGTAAATGAAAATCAGATGCGCGACGATCCAGATGCGTCATCCGCCTCTCCTCACTCTACCACGCGCGAGCGCTGCACGCGGAGTCGATTTCCGATGGGCTGGCGGCGCGAGTGATTCATGGCGCTGAAAGCGCGGTGTTGAAACTGTCCCTCTACGGTTCGCTCGGCCCCGCATGCTCAGAGCTTCTGACATCACTGAGTCACTGCTCTTAAAGATACTATCGCATGAGGCCAGCGGAACTGACTGTGAGCTGAGCTCCATTCCACGTCACTCTGAGGAGAAGCTCCGTCCCTTACGCAAGACCGCAACCTTCCTGTTGCACAAGGGACAGCTGACCGTCCGGTTCCTGCAATTATCGGCCACTCCTCGTCGGGTCACAATTGGCCGACTTAGGAGACATCAAAGCGGCCAGTGTTCCCGTCACCGCCCACCGGTCTCTCGGCTCCCTTCATTAATGGTCTGTTTCCTTCCTGTGTGAACCGAGAGCGCGTAATTAGGACCATATGCCGTTTCAAAAGCTTGTTTGTATTTATAAATCAAAGATGGGGCCACCGGGACACAAATAAGAAAAACAGACCTGGCTGTTTGATTAGCTTTTTTTTTTTTTAGATTGAAAGATAAATAATACATTTGTCAGCAAAGAACAGAACAACAGCCGTAGCATGTAGAACCATAACATTTGCCGCTGGTTGACATATACCAACAGGCACATTAATTAAGATTGGTGTGAATCATGAGTGCTAAATTTAAATGTAAAACCAGTAAAGGACAGGCTTTTCCCCCCAACATAAATGTGGTCTTGTGCCATTTCATGCATGTACCATTGAGCCACATGACAGTGGAAATAACAGACTCATGCGAAAATAATAAAATGATTTAATCTGTAGTAAAAGGCCCTACAATGATCACCAGCGTAAACCACAGACCACAGAGCCTCCATTGTTTGGATTAAATACCACATACAAACTGCTCATTTTTAAGGTGGTCATGAATCAATCAGCTTCCCTCCCGACTGAAAAATATTTGAAATGGAATTCGGTTTCCACATTCTCATAATTTGCATAACGGATGTGCTGCCAGAACGGGACCCTTGGCGACGAGAGCAAGAAATGTGCTGCGTCTGTGCTATCAGCAACAGGCTGTACCAGCACTATTACACACAGGCTGCGTCTGTGCTATCAGCAACAGGCTGTACCAGCACTATTACACACAGGCTGCGTCTGTGCTATCAGCAACAGGCTGTACCAGCACTATTACACACAGGCTGCGTCTGTGCTATCAGCAACAGGCTGTACCAGCACTATTACACACAGGCTGCGTCTGTGCAATCAGCAACAGGCTGTACCAGCACTATTACACACTGGCGGTGTCTGTGCTGGCAGGAACAGCCCACACCTTTGCAGTAAGAAATGGGCCGTGCCTTGTGTGTGAGTTAGCCGGGTGTTGCTGTGCTCCCGTGCGACCCGGTCCGAATGAAGGCCAATGTAGCGTCGCACTGCAGAGATGCAGCCCCGACCCGCTTTCAGAACTGGGTCAGAACGGGGTCGACTGTCCAGCGTACGTCTTTCACTGCTCCTGTCAGTTTGGGTGTGCAGTGACGGTTCACAGAAGTCCCTGGTGACCTGCAGGCTTTACAATGGCAGGTATAGGGGCACTTGGATATTCATGGTCTGAAGCAAAAAAAAAAATTTCAAGTAGCTCCAATACAGCTTAACTGAACTGTGACCCCCTTATCAGGGCAAACCTCAACCGTGAACAGAAGGTTTATTACACCACACCACTATTACGTGAACTGCCAGGAAGAGTACCGTCATGCATGCCCTGATATCTCTGCAATGCTCTGCAATGTGTAAGGTGTTGAGAAACTTTTACGGTGGCACAGAACGTGTGCGATGAGAATGAGGTGTGACACATGGCAGTTTAAACACATCCCAGAGAACCTGAAAGAGCTGGTCTCAACCTGCTTTACAACACAGGTAACCGAACACCAGCGCCAGGGTGAACTGAGCATGCTCAGTACGAGACGCGTGCAAGGTGATCCTGTTCTCCCTGAAGCCCCAGACAGAAACCCTCACTCTCCCACAGTCAGGTCAAGTACCCCACCACCGGGCCAATTCCTCCTGTCATGACTGTTCAGGCAGGATCCAAACAGGGACTACAATGTTTTTTTAAATAGTACTTATGGATTTAAATTCACAGCACAGCGCTACTATACTGGAGCTGGAGCTCTGGATTTTAAAAGGCCGCAGGGCAACTTCCTGCTACCGCATCGTGTAAACATGAACATTTAGCAGGTTGATCTGGCTGGAGTGGCTTCTCATTGAATTAATGGAGGTGTCCTTGTCCTATTGTTCTAGTATTTCTTTTTTGATCCGCCCTCCATTGTTTGAAGGGCACCTTAACGCATCCCGCCTCTTTGATTTGTTTCCATTCAGCGGCGGGCGGAGAGAGGCACTCGATACGCGCGACGCTCGGGACGAAAGCACTCGACGGGGACAATGGAGGCGGCGGGTCCGTCGCCGGCTCTCGCCGCGGCATGAAAGCGGGACGTCCTTGCGCCGCGTCCAGTTCGCCAGCCGCGATTTTCCGAGCTCGTTTATTTCCACGTTCATCGACGGAGAGGGAGAAGCTGCGGCTGGGGCTTTCCGTTTGTTTTCGCCAGCTCTTCAGGACGACCGGTACGGAGACCCAGGCGGCTGGATCATCCGACGCAGGAGCGTACGGTGCACTGAGCGCATCACTTCACCTCGTTCAAAGCCCCTGAGAAGAAGGCCCCTGCCCCTGAGATAACGATCATCAGCTGCCCTTCTTAGAAGGCCCCTCACAATATATGTTAGGCTCCAGTACGAAGCCGTTTCCATCATGGCGGCTGTAATTCTGCAGACCGTTTCAGATCCACACATCAGAGGGCGGTACAGGAAGGCCCATCCTGCAAAGACTGCGTGCGAAGCTCACTGTGTTTGACTCCTTATCCCATACATTTGCCCAACAGCCAATGTCCTAGCCTATATATCCTTCTGTCACATTCAATCTTTCCTTTCTCCATGGACACGTTGGCTAAAAGCGGTGGGGTGGAGTGCTTGCAGTGAGCGTTCAAACTGAAATGAAATTCTGAAATGTAGGCCCTTTATGATGAATCGTCATGAATTAAAGAAGCAAAACCTGTGAGCCGGTCTCGTCGAAAACAAAGGTGAGGCACAAATTAAACGCCAACGTCAATACCTGAGCTACTGTGGGTTTGGCATGAGGAGAAAGCAGGCTGACACTTGTACGACAACTCAGATTTCCTGGTGCACAACCAATAAAACTGCATAGGCGCTCACGCAAAAACCAAAACAACTTCCCTCAGCCCTTACTTTCCACAAAAATGAGGTGTGCAAAGATATACTGATCCAATTTTAGGCTGCATTTCTTTCCTGAATTTCATCCCAAAGCACATCTGGGCTCAGTATTGTCTTTCACTCAAATGACCAAGCTTCCAATGGTTGGAATTCAGTCTTTCCATGGAGAGAGATTCTTGTCCAAATTTATCTCTAGGCCTGTGTGGAGTAATGGCTACAGAGCTGGACTATATATATATATACATACGCACACACACACGTATATATACAGTCTCTGGTTTAAACCTCTTGTGGGGCACTGCAGAGCGAAGCTATAAGGTGTATCATAAATATCCAGATTGACCTGTGGATCATATATAAAGTGCCCTGCTGGTGTCTGCTGAGCAAATCGATGACCTTATTTCGTTTTTGACAACCTCATGTCCTCCCGCAGACGCTGATAACTGAAACGGGATAAGTAGGTTCCTCTCTTAAACGCAAGGGCCAAAGACTGCCGAAAGAACAACCGGCGCACGCTGATTAATTATACCGCTTTCCTTCCAGCCGCACGCTTAATCAAGGCCTAATTTATTCCCGAACACACGCACCTCGACAGATTCCAAAGCGGCAGGGGCCAATCGGATCGCGCGGTACGGCGGCCGCGCTTTTCCGCGAGCGGCTCTTCTCCCGGAGAGACGCGTTAATCAAAAGCCGGCGCGCTTCCATCACCGCGCCCGCCCGTGGGCACAGATGTTTAAAAAAAAAAGAAAAAACAGAGAGCGCCGCTTTGCCCAGAGAAAATCTGGCAGATTAGCGATCGCTCCCCGCGGCGGCGCGCCCGCGTGCCGAGCCCGTTTAGCACGCAGCCGGGCCGATTAGCGCTCGGGAGGAGCTTCCGGGGGCTGCCCGCCGGGGTGGGGGGGGGATACCGGAGGGGCCTGCTCGGGTCATTTCAGCACTCAAATATTGACTCGCCCTCAGCGCAGTTTTCAGTCTAATGATGATCGCCGTGGAAACGTGCCTGTAATTCAGCCATCCCATAATGAGCCACGCATACAAACCCCTGAACACTGAACCAAGTATGAATCCATCCGTTCTTTCACACAGTCGCACACTGGGTACTGCAAAGCAGAGGAACGGGCATTCCAGCAGTCACTGTTGCATCCTAACCCACGGTGAACCCTATTACAGCCAGACCTTCCAGGAGGAGAGCCAAAGTTCCTGGGGGAAAGAAAGGTCAAATCATTTTGCACGCAGCTCAGTGTCAAATTTGTCATTTGTCAAAAGAAAGAAACAAAAACACATCAAATTTGAGAGACCATAACACTTTGTTGATGTAGTTGTCAGGAGTTTTCCCATGAGAGAAACTTACTCATACGCTCCACTGAGATTCAACCACGGGTTTTGCGCTATTGGTAGGACTGAAACTCTTCTGTGTCACAAAGAGGCATCTGCGTGCAAAAAGAAAAGAAACTACCCAAAACCACCTTCTCAAAAGTACCAAAACCACCCTGAACAAAGAAAATCTCTTTAAAAATGAGCTGCAGCTGAAATTCTACTCCATTTTTACAACCCTGCTCTGTAAAGTTTTTGGAAACCTGTCTGCGAGGCGACCTGTCGTTTTGCGCGCTGGATTGATGTGACACGTACGTGACACGGAGGACAAAAGCCGTGCGCTGATTTACGAGTGTCTGCCTGACGCACCGCGGGCCAGAGGAGGCGAAGAGCGCCGAGCCGTTCCTGCTCCCGGGGTCGAGGCGCTTCCAGACCGGCTGAAGACACAGGCATTTCGGGCCGGCTCTGCGCCTCCGGGCGGGGCTAACGCTGACCCCTGACTCTGTGAGCAGGTTGTGCGGGGCCCCGGCTAGCTCTGCGGGTTCGCGCCGGGGCCCTTCTCCAGACATCAGCCCTTGTGGCAGAAATACAGAAACCTCCCCTGGGCGGGATAAGGGAAAAACACACACTACCTGATGCTTATCAGAGATTCAATCAAATTGTTCAGCAGGCTAAGTCCTTAGCTTAAGGTAACCTAACCACATCTTATGATTAGCTTAATGTATCCGGTTCTTGTAATTAGCTTAACCTAACTTAACCAGTTCTTGTGATTAGCTAGCAAGATTTTTTAAAGTTATATATGCCCCCAGTACCCTCCCCACCCCACAAACTGGCCCAGACTGGCCTGCACCAACAGGCACAGCTATCTTCCATCAGATCGGGCGGAAGATCGGCCCAGCGATCAGGGGGATGGCATCTCTGATAGAGCCGCAGCGCCAGCAATGACACTGTCAAGGCGTCTTTGAGACAGCCTGTAATCAGAGCGGAAATCAAACACCTCAGCCTTCGGGGGGAGGCGAACGCGAAGGGGCAGAGCGCATTCTCTCCTCCAGGGAAGGGGAAGGATCCGTGCCTCCTGAGCTTGTAAAAGTTGGAAACTACATTGAAGTTTACGAGGAAAAGTAACTGGATCTGCGTTCACTTGATAATCTTTTTTTAATGTGGGGTTATCTCAGTCCAGTGTTAAGTACATGTTTGTGCGTGGCATTGGAATTTTCTTCTTTTGTAGGCTGTAAACAAAGCTACATGGCTATTGTCTACAATAAGCTTCCAATGGGCTCAGATGGAATGCCAGAGTGAACCGTGGGTTCTGGGATTGAGGAGGACCCATCCATCACTGCGGTGGAGAAGCGGAGAGTGCTGACTGACAGACCCAAATGCCTGTGCTCCTCATCCAATCCTCATCCTCCCCATCGTGAGAAAGAGGGCTGTAGGTTCACATCCTAGGTGGTGTGTTCAAAAAGTTCATAAAACTAGAATAGCTTCAGTAAAGATACACCACTGTTACAATATGTTCAAAACAATTAAGCTGCACTGGTTCCCAATAATAAGAGTGTTAGCTAAGCCAGTGAGTAAATACATTTTAAGTCGAAGTTTGAGTATTGATTGGCATACGCATTCAATACTAACTAATGCTAGACTTGCAACCCTATACACATGTACAATTGACTGTAAAATAACAACGTAGCATCTGTAACGGGAGACATCACAGGAGTATGGCGACGGCGAGCACAGGGTCGCAGGCGGGAGAGTAAGGTACGTACACTATTCCTGTCTTTGAAGTCTGATGAAGTCTTTCCCGCCGTAATGCGCGACTCTGACGCCCACGCGCTTTCGTCCCACGAGCCCGTGGCCCCCCCCCCCTCCCGCGCCTCGCCCGCCGGGCGCCCGCGGTGGAACAAGCGGCGCCATCTGCGCGATGCCTCGTCCTCATGCCTATTCATCGATCCTCCCGCCAGGGAAAAATCAAAAATTAAAAAGGACCCGTGATGGAATTACGGTGCGCCGGGGGGGGGGGGGGGGCTCGACATCCTCTCCCACCGATACGAGTCGGGACTGATCAAAGCTAAACCCGCGCGATCTGGACGTGCATCAGAAGAGGCGCTGTTGCTATTAACCGAGGTCCTCTCGTTCAATCCGATCCATCACAGCAGAACCTGTAGAGGTATAATGTACCGCAATCATGTTTTACATTGTAGATTGGTAAGCGTTTTATCGCACCTTTCATCTCATGAACATGAAGTGATTTGCATATTTACATATGTGAATCATAGTACTGGTGTGCATAGCATTATCTCACAAAGGAGTTATTTGGAGAAGTTACATACCTGAACATATAGTAATACAAAGTTGGGGTGGGGCGGGGGGGCTGCAGGCAAACAAAAAAAAAAAACCTAGGAGTTGAACCCGCAACCTTGGAATGCCAAGCATAATTCCACAGCACAACACTGCTGTCCTCCTCACCCTCGTTTGACCGGGTGTAAGATTCCATCCATCCTTCTCATTTTCCACACAATACATCCAAAGCATTAAGCGCACCGACGTTCACACACCACGGTTATATACTTTTAAGCCTTAAGCAAACAGACTCTCAAACAGCTCAGATGTGTTAAATGTGGAGCGTAGCTCTCATGTGCGCTGTTAAACCCTGTTTTCATAGCTCGGTAGGCAGTAGCAGCTAATCGGGCATGTAAAAACTCCATTATTAGAGAAAAGCAGTTAGCAACTCAGGCAATTCCAGTGAGCACATCGAAACTGAATGCAAATTAGGATGAGCGTTATTACATACTTTTGCTTATTCGTGATTGGCGAGCATCAGAGTGAAATGGCACTCATATTACATGTTGCTATTTTGCATATTCTTTTTTTCCCATCTGCATTCCCATTTTCAATTTGGCAATAAAACATATCTCCTTTGGCCATGGTTGGAACTAGTGGAGTGAAACGGGATAATTGAAATGCGGAACAGAATCAAAGCAGGCCATGGTACCACCAGTGCCAGCAATTCTGCATTCTGGCTGTGCCCCACATGGTTAAAACCCCTCTTTTGGTGGCAGACGTGCCGGAATTCTCTCCAAGCATTCCGAGGAAAATAATGCAAATCCCCTGTAACAATGGGAAGACGATCCGTCCGCTTTCTCAGAAAGCAGGCTTGCAGATTACACCACGCAAAGCAGCCCTAATGCACTTTACATAAGCCACAGGTTAGGTTAACTACAAACTGTAACTCCATAATCTCTTGTCTGCTCACTGTTCTAACTGATCGCCCCCCTCACCAAAACTGAGAAAGTACCACACTGCACATACGTACTTGCCTTGTTCGGGAGTCTCCTCACACTGGCAACCCAGATCTTCTCAAAGGAAATAAATGATCCAAAATATTGGTGACTTCAGTGGCTCTCACAGATCAATTCGGTTTCGAGCCTGGGACACACACACAAATGCCAGGTTGGCTTTGCAGATAACCTGCTGTGGAATGGTGGTACCAAGTCCAAATCAAACCTTAAGTGCCCCCTGCCCCCCAACCCAACCCCCAAACTGTCCATTGTCCTCATTCAGCAGAGATCAATAGAACGCTTCTCATTCCTCGGGCCACAGAAATCAGTGGTCACTAAGGTACCGGCATGCAAGACATCCCAATGATTCCGTGAATTCCCCCAATACAGAGAGGTCCAAGGAGAATTCCACACAGCTGCCTCAACTAGTATCCCAGACGACGGGGCTCCGACCTACAGGACAGCCCGGCTGTCAATCAAACAGGGGGCGGAGTGCTGTCATTCGAAAGCAGCGAGCTTGTTAGCGCCAAGCACGCTGGCTCACGAGACGCTTTGCCAAAGCTTTTTAATGGCCGCTACACCCAAACGCCAGAGGCCTTTCATGGCGTGCGTGTCAAGTGCGTATCGTTGAACGGCCTCCCGCCATTACATAATTAACACTAGAAGGCACTCGCCCTGTTGGGGCACATCAGCTCTCTTAAATCACACCTCAAAAGGTCTGGCAAAGGGGCGAAAAAAGCGGGATCAAATTCACCCCTCAGGCTGAGCGACGGTGAAGCCTCGACAGATTGCTCTATTTCACCGGCTCAGCCGCATGAGGGGACTGCGGGCGTTATCAGATTTCAGGGTTCCCTGCTCCTGGTCTCCAGCACACGGGGTGACACGCCCGGGTTAGCCCCACGGAAGCCCGGCTCAGTTCTCAAGTCAGCTCCGCTTACGGCAATAGGAAAAAGAAGTAAAAAAAAAATAGAAACACACTGTCATGTACAGGGACCTAAAAAGTAGCTATGCTTTTTTCCCTCTAATCGTGTAAAAAAAAAATCTGGAGTAAAAAAAGGAACACAAACACACACACACAGGCTGTCTTGCGCTACACCGTGTCACATTACCGCTCAGTGGGTTTCAAGAATGGAAAATCGCACTTAAGTGTGCCACATTTCAGTGCCGTTTCTCTGTCGTTTTAGTGACACTGTATACAAAACTGTGTCTTCCGTATCTTCACTGAGTTCCACAAAAGAAGAGTCAGCACTAAAAAAGCACTTTCAGGCATGTAATCCTGTTCCATCTTACCATCTTAACAGTTTTCCAAGTACAGAACATGACGTCTCTAAATGTTCTCTGTGAAGAGATTGCTGGTGCTGTGATTCTATACTCAAGTCCCATCCCCCCACGTCCCAACAGACAAACGTAGGAGAAGATCCCAAATCAAAGCAGACCAAAAGGTCAAAGGTTAAGAGAGAGCAATTAATGTTTAGGAGCAGACAATGGGTTACGAAGCAGAGAATTTACCATAAAATGAGGAGAAGTTCTTTATGGCATAAATTCAGGGAAGATAACATTGCGTTAAGAACGTCTCCAGGTTCTCAAAGATAAGGTATGACTTTACTGGTTTCTACAAACGCTGACTGCTCTTCGCAGGTTATATGAGAGAATGTGTTATTTATTCTAGAAAGTTCTACATTTGTAATTTCATGGCGCACAGGCTGTAATGCCCCGAGCCGAAATCACAGGGCCATGCTTCCCATTTCTCCCACTTACCTCCAGACATAAATTAAGCCCCACTGCCGAGGTGCATTAGACAGACTGACTGGGTGCGGAATGGTATCACATTTTCAATTACCAAACCGAATTAGTCCATCACTCTCTCTCCCTCCGCGTCTCCGTCGCTCTCCTGTGCCAGACATTCCGCATGTAACGATTTGTAGATGAAATCATGCAATTTAATAACAGGGTTTTACAGCAATTTCCCCCGCCGTGTCTCTGATGGTTTACCGGTCAGAGCGGCCGCCACGTTCTTCCGAGGCTCCGTACGGACCGGAGGCGGGCCAACGCCGGGGCCCCGTGACGTCCCGTTTACGGATCCCCGCTCCGAAAACACACCAGCGCCACGGGGCTCGTAAAGGCAACGGGGGGATCCCCATCGCACCCGCTTAATTAAAGCAGCAGACACTCTTATCTGCAGGTATACCGCCTCCACAGCGCTTTCACTAAATACCAGGCACCTTTTTCCCTGTCTGTTTTATGACAGTGCCAGGGACGCTATAGTACAAGGAGAGAAAAAGGCGCGTCGTGTTTCATGAAAACGCTTTGGAACAGAAGAACACAGAATACATTTCTGCTGTTTACTAAACACGGAGCCGCAAGGCGGGACGGAGCCGGCGCCTGATAATCAGCTTTGAGGTGTCAGGGTGTAAACGCGCACGGCGGGGGCAGGGCAGGGGCACGCAGGCACGCCGGATCGCACGGGGACGCCGCCCTGGCCACGCGCCAGCCGGGCCTGGCAGGCCTTTACCCCGGCCCGGCCCCCGGAACGGTCCGGGAACAGCGCGACGATCCCGTTCGGGTCAGCCTGCGATGGTGGCGGGCATGCAGGAGACTTGATGCCACCCCTGACGTCTGGGCGCTAACTGCACCCTGGCGTCAATCAACTGGCTCCTCGTCCACACCCCCTAACTGTCGCTACGCCCGAAGCGTAGCCTACGGGACGTGCGCCAAGTGTCCCGCTAACCGCTAACGTTCTGCCCTTGGCCTGCTGGTGAGCCTGTGGGCAGGCCAGGAAGAGCACAATATCTACAGCTCCACCGTCCTTCAGTGCCAACCATCGCCACACAATCTACACAGGGGAGGGGAAATCGGAAACGCACACGGCCAGAACGGGAGGGCAAAAAAAGCCCACGTGTAAGGATGTCATGCTTTTGATCCACTGTTAAATTATTCATAGAATTGTGCTTCCTGCTCCCGACACCTAAATGGGCTGCATGCAGTGGAATATATATATATATATATATTTCTATTTTCTTTTTTTTTAAGTAGAAGGCTTTTCTTGGGTTACTTTTAGACTGAATCTACTGCAGCGTACTCAGACAGCCTCTGAGTGCAGCAGTGCGGTTGAAATAATGTCAACAGAACCAAGCACTTACAGACTGCGCCACGAATGTTGAGAGAAGAGAGAGCGAGAGAGAGAGAGGGAGAGAGAGAGAGATGAAGAGGGAGAGAGAAAGAGACAGAGAAACAGAAAGAAAGAGACAGAGAGAGGGCCATGCTTTCACAAGAGCATAAATCACCACACCGTATCGCACAAAAGGCTTTGATCTTGTTTAACATCTACACCGCGGCCTGTCTTGCCAGTATATACCACACGCTGATTTAACACTCCATAAAAATAATGGGCCCAGCCCTCATTACCATAACAAAGAGTTTGGGCAGAGACAGATAAACACAGGAGGGGGGGGGGGGGGGGGTCTGGGAAATGCCATTGCCCCGGCCCCTATCTGAAGGCCAGGCCCGAAGAGAGAGGGACCTGGCCCTACCCTGTCAGGCCTGAGTATAGTCTGTTGGTGAAATTCAAAGTAAAGATACGTGTGTCATATGTCTACATTTTGACGTGTGTGTGTGTGTGTGTGTGTGCAAAAGAGGCCAGCAGCAGAGACGTGCTACAGGATGTGCCGACCACAAACGCCTGTCTGCTCTCTCGCAAAGCAAGGCAGAGAAACGATTCTGAGAAAAGAAAGGTCAAGAGACGGACAAGCCACTTCCACACACATCTACCAAGATGTGATTTCTAAAATTAGTATTACTGAAAATGCACATGTATCCGGTTTATCAGTTTTTAATGACAGCCTGTCGCCGGTTATGCTATAAAAAAGCAAGTCTCTGGGCTGCGTCTCAGAGCACTAGGTAAGAGTGTCTCTCAGGATAAGCTTATGTTTGCAAGCATTAAAGCTTGAAAAGAATATTGTGCGCAAGTCGTTCAACTCTTCTAACCGCCGGTGGATGTAGACAGAATTTCCACCACAATAGCAGCAGGACAGAGAGGCAGAGTAGGAGCTGTGAGCACTCGCTGTCTACACTGTGGGAGTCAGCTATGCACCAAACGCCTTCCCTCCCTGGAATCCACTGTCATGCATATTACAGCACCAATATGAGCACAAAAGCATGCTGGCCTCATCTTCCCTAAAAGCACTATAAAGCCCTTATTATTATTAAGTTATTTTAGATATTTTTTTACAAATATAATAAAAAATATAAAAATATCCCCATCAATAATAATAATAATAATCTCTACAAAGGTTGACCTTTTGTAGCTTTTATGAGATTTCCCATTGAAACACCGGCACTGTATTCAGCTGACAAGTGTACTATCTGAGTGGGAGGAGCCAGTGACGACGGGGTCACCAACGGCAGGAGCAGGAATGTGAGGGAGGGCTGGGCCGGCCATTAGAGCTATAAAGGGCGCAACCTGGAATGCTCTCAGATATCAAATATCTGAGCGAGGGGGAGGGGCGGGGGAGGGGGCGGGGCAGGGGGCGAAGAGGTTCTGGCGTATTCATTCATCTCCCCCGATGCTCCAGAAAACAGAGGCACTCATGCACATGTCCGTGACCTGGCAGTCTCTCTGTGCGTAAGTGTGCTGCGTACGGAGTGCGAGGGAGGCAAGAACTGGGGGGGAAGCGGCTTCTTCCAAAAAAGCAGCCTTGCAAATGGGAGGCATGAGAAACAGTGAAACATAAGGACATGTGCGTGCGGTACCTGCCTGTCTGAATGTCTGTGCTTTGGTGAAAAGCACTAATTTCACCTGCACCACCACCAATGTATTCTGGCTACATTAGAAAACATACATGCAAACACACATACACACACACACACACACACACACACACACACACACACTCTCTCTCTCTCTCTCTCTCTCCCTCACACACACAAACACACACATACTCGCACACACACTGTCTCTCTCTCTCTCACACACACACACACACACACAGACCTGTAGTACTGCACTTGTTGTGACCTGACTCCATATGTGGAAAGCCCGGGGCACTTCTCCTGATCGCTGCTCCGTCACAGGAGGTCAAAGGTCACAGCTGAGGGTGGAAGTACCAGGCAAAAACAGAAATCTGGCCCGAGTCCAGGACCACAGTCGTTTCCCACGTCGCATCCACCACGCAAGAAGGGGACCTCGGAGGAGGCGCTTCTGTTCCAAAAGAACGTGCCGGCAAAGTTCCCACGAGCCAGTGCACAGCAAACCAATTCCCCCAAGACCCACGCTTAACCCCGGAGCCGCAAGTGGCAGGCAGCTCCGAGGCTGCCCCTTATTTCCCATCAGCCCCCACCCGCGTCACTGCCCCGTCCCGGCAGGGCATGTTCACACACACAGAACTCTAACAGAACGAAGAGCCTTCCCTCCCGTCCTTGATTTCGGTGACACGCGTTGACCATTCACTGCGGATGGAAACATGGAGGGTGGGGGTGATGGAAGCTCTGATTAAAAAAGATGATTTTTCCATCCAGGATCAGATCTGTGCACGTAGTACAGGAAGCGCACCCCCCCGCCCCTCTGAAATGTATGTGTGTAACTCTACACTGCCCAGGCACGGTTTTCCTCTGACCTTCAGTGAGAGAGCATATATTTTGTCACATGTATGCAATATGGATGAGCGAATCATCTCCTGAGTCTTTTATCAGAAACTGAAGCCTTGCTATTGGCCTCGCGGTGGGAAAACGGCACCGTTTCCGAGAGGATCGGTGCACGCACGCGCTCTCGGCACTCACACCGATCCTTTCCAAACAGACGATGCATCTCACACCGCAGCCCGCGCTCGAACCGAGCAGCAACGCGCTCGCCGCGCTGCAGAGAAGAACCGCGCCCCATTTCACAGCCTGGGGTAGACAACGCGCTGATTTTTAAAAATTTTGCGTGAGAACGGTGACCTTGGTGACCTCCGGACCACAAAGCCTGAGGGGCTGAATCAGACGGCTGTAATTTGCTTAGTCCTACCGTCACACACCTAAAGAGCGCAGACTGTGATGCGATGGCGAGTCAGGCCCGGCTCGAGAGGCTTCCTCTCAGTGTCTGAGCCCACGTTCAGCACGCTGCCGGCTGTAGCAGAGGAGACGGCCGCATGCGCATATTTACATTCCTGATTTCACAGCCAGAGCGGAGCACTTTGCCTGATTCATCATCTGAAGCTTTCTAAGGCACACAGATCCAGGTAGCGCCTGCGGTGGATGACCCGACCAAAGAAGAAGAAAAATCAGCAACACTACCCATAGGAATGTGGTGGGAGTGGTATGGGTGGGTGGGGGTTAAACTGTATGCGATGGGCTGACTGTACTGCCTCGCTGTTGTCCATGCTGACTCTCCGATCTGTCACAGGTCACTCCGTTTGCTTTCTTTCCCAAAGCCTTTCCACACAGTAGCACCCCTTCTCTGTTGACTTGGTCTCTCGTTTCCCCCCTGTGCGATTTCTAGCCGGGACCCCAAACAGAGTACCACCCCCCCTCCCCCCCGCCCCCACATGCTGGGCAGCTTTGTTTAACCCAACTGCTCGAATCAGGGCCACTTTGCCCACACGCCCCAATATGCAGAATTTAAAAAAAACGACTTCAAAATCAGAACACATTCTCCGAGGAATATTTAACGCGCTCCACAAAAGCAAAAAAGCTGAGGGCGGTAAAATCTTTTGTGGCAGCCTCTAGATCACAAGATATGGATGTAGCGGGCAGCGTCCTTCAAACGGGGAGCCGGAATCTTTCTGACAGTGTCAACAGACAGCTCATTGTCGGGGCTCCCCGAGCGGGAATGCTTATGCCAGCTGTTATCCTAAGGGGTCCGACCTAAAGAAAACAGGCAAGTCCGTCAGCACAGACGAGCCTCTCCCCTCCCCCAATTAGCGCCCCGCCCTACCATTAAAAAAAAACTATAAATACTGGCAAAGCACCTAATACAAATTTCATAACCACCCAACAGAAAGGCAGGGGTACGGTTTCTTGGGTGTGGCTGCCTTTTCACACCTATTCCCTTCCTTCCTTTTAAAATAATCAGTTTCGCTGCTTGGCAAGACCGCTCTGTCCATTCTCCTGGAATCCAGTTGCATGTTAAAACACTGTCTGCTTCACTACCTGAAATACATTTACTCTTCAATGGAAAATAAATAGAGCAGCTTCTGTGACTCTGCTTCGTCGGGTTCCAAAATGCTAACACCTGGGTTATCTCCATGCTGCGTTGTGCAAATTTGGGCGTTAAAAAAAATCCCATGACAGCAGTATGAGAAACACTTCCCATCTTTCCCTCCTAGTTGAGCGAGCACCTGCCCCAGTGAAAAATCACAACATGTTGTTTACACATGGAAACACGTCAGTCCCTCGTGCAGAGCCTCGTAGTAGTAATTAAGTTTTAGACGCACTGCTTGACACGCAGTGCGTCTACATGATGTCCATGATGTCAAATGACGTAAAAATAAACACAAGCTACGTTAACACTTGGAGATGGGAAATACTCATCATTCATAACTAGACTTTATACCTTATAACATACGTTGCAGCAATCTCGTTTTATGCTGAAGAATAGTTTACGGGCTAGATAACTCATTTTCTCTGTTTTTGTTCAACCTGTGCAATGGCAACAGAAATTTCTCATATCCCCCGAGAGAGGCCCCCGGCAAGGCAACGAGATCTGGAGCAGTGCGCTTCACTGCACGCACTCAAGCAAAAACAGCCCCTCTCTCTCCGTACTACCCCAACTACCCCCTTCTCCTATCTCGTGCCAATGAGGTTTGCCGAAGCACCCCGGTCTCGTGTCAGCAATAACTCTCACTTACTCTGCGCTTTCAAACAGACAAGCAACAACGAATATCGTGCACACAGAACCACTAGCACACCCATGTAATGATCGGGGAGTGCCAAATAATTAAGAGCGCATAAATATGCAACAGACTCAGGCAGCAAGATACACACACACGTCAATAATTCTGCGCACTTTACAGTTAAGGTACATACGAAATACCTCTCCATGAGAATAATATGAAGGTGGCTTTCTACTTACTTTTCCCCAACCGTTAACGTTCACGGGTAAATCCTTTCCAGAAATAAGAAAAAACCTTAGTCGGTGATATATCAGGAAAACTAAATGGACATACTTCCGAGAGACTTGATGTGTAGCCAGCGCAAGGAATTCCTTAAAAATAGTTAAAAGACAGCGATACGAATTGTAGGCTGTAGTTGCGTTTTCTGTTCCCTGCTACCACTCCACTATGCTTGAGCGCTCCTACTATTGACGCTCGCTGTAGTACTACAGCCTAGACATTCGCAGCTACCCTTTGCCCCTCCCCTACGTGTCAGGAGAAATAGAAAGACAGATACAGTATCTAGCCCTGTGATTTATGGAAAGGGAACGCACGTCTTACTCGCTATTTACTGACGCTTTCCGTCGTTGACTGTGTGTAATGCCCTCTAATTTGCATTCAGAAACTTCGTCTGAGGTTAAAGTCAAACACACAGTAACTGACTGTCGTTTATGCACTTACTAATTGGATTGGGTCGGACTCGAGTACAGAGTCAGCATGAGTAATTTCGCAGAGTGCTCACACGTGTAGGTACTCGCTCTGTTCGCGTTCAAATTGAGCAAAGACTACGTGTGGAGGTGAAATTGTATTTATTTAAATTCCAAGGACAGTTGAATTTTCAGGTCTAACCTCTCAAAACCCCCAGTAGCCTATTTCAGAAAGAATGACCGCTTTAATGTGTGTAAATATAACGACAGCTATACACGCAATATAATTAGGAACCGTACTGTATCACTGTTCCTTTATAGACAACGTAAAGCAGACAGTGCGTGCAGTGCGTAGGATCAGCTGGCAGGGTTTGGACTGGTATTAAAATACTCGATCCGGGGAAAATGGATTTAATGCCGAGAGACTCGCCCTCGTATTTGAAAGCAATATGAACATGCACGAACTGTACTCTTGCAGGAGTACAGTTACAAGCAGTGACTGGAAATGTGCAAACAATAGCAGGTTGACTGCTGGCTGGCCTTACCTGAAATGTGTTTACGTTAAAGAATTTCCTGGCGTAAACACGGATAAACAGAGTATAAGACGTCCGTTGTCAATTTTATAGTCTTATGGAGCGCGGTCAGGTTTTACAAGGTGAATGTCGCGAAAAAGAGTGGAAATTCAGGTTCTTCAAAGACAGAAAGAATAACACGACGATTTCACTTTAAGGAGTCGTGACATTTTCTGCAATGTAAGGAGTTTATACACCATGGCGGCTGAATAATACAATTTTAGATTAATCGGTATTCCTGTCTGTCACAAGCTCTCAATCATTTACATTCAAACACACACACACACACACACACACACACACACACAACATGTGTGAAGGAACGTCTGACATGATACAGTGCCGTAATGAAACCACATTACGGGATGCACTGAACTCATGCTATAAAAGAATATATAGAAATGTATGTTTCATAAAAGAGATATAGCCTAAACGAATGTGGTAAAAAGACAGGAGAGAAACAGGTGTCTGACCTTTCCCCTGCTTTTATTCCGTATGTTATTGGGATAATCTTATGATTGATACATAAACAGCAAACTGGGGGGGGGGGGGGGGGGGGGGGGGGGGAGGAGGGAGGGAATCCAGTCCCTGCCTCACAGACGAACGCCCTCTAGGTGCAGTGCTCCGGGCAAGACCAGGTGACTCAAGAGTCTAAATTGGATATTTTAATTTTGGGGAAAAAATAACATTTAAAAGATCTTTCTTTTATAGGTGTTTATAACAACAAAATGAAAACCGATAAAGAACACACAATACAAAAATAAACATTTTTTTTCAACATTCTGTGTCATATTGGGTGGCTGGAGATTACATTTCTTGGGATGAATAGACCTCAACCGTTAATGGCGTTGATTGATGGCGTAAACCATTCCAATATTAAATGACAGAGAGAACTAAAAGCCTTCATTTGGGCAAATACGAAATGATATCGCAGTCTGGATCTACATGCAATCATTTATATGCCTTAACATTTAAAAAATGTAATTTCTTGCTGAAGGCAACATTTTTCATATTCAAAATCACAATCTGACAAAACAGAAAGTGTCAAGTTTGGGAAGTGAGTTTGTTTAATTAGGTAAAGCGCACGCTCTGACGCTTATTTCAGTCATGTAATGAAGCAGCATTCATTCAATACTTGTGGATTTATTTCCATTAATATTGCAACAGCCAGACAGACTGGAAAAGTTTCCGGCACCCTTTCACTTTAGAACGCTTTGGTTAGTGAGCAAACCGGATAATGCACTTAACTTTGGACCCACCCAAACCTGCCATTTCCTGCGCCTTAACATGGAAATGCAATATAAAAACGTGTCAGAATGCATTTCTATAAATGGAACGCCACATGATAAAAAACAAGCAAAAAAGATTATGTAATCCAGCATTTCCCCCCATTCTGCAAAACGGTAGCACTTCATTTGAGCAATAATAATAGGGAAATTTACATATTTCTAGGTGATAAAATTTTCTTCTTCCTTTCTTCTTTATTTTCATTCAAGAATAGTTTAAAAAAAAAAGAAAAAAAAAGTCTAGGCCTTGTAAGAAAAGCTAAAATAAAATGCAGATGTCACAGATCAAACCATGACCGTCGGGGGCCCTGACCTCAAAGGAAGGGGGCAGGGAGGTGGGGGGGGGGCTTATGGGAGGGGGCATTGAAGAATAGACAGAGGGAACATGAGGGCACATACTGGGCCCTGGGGTGAATGTGATCATCTGAAGAGCTTTGGGAGCTGAGCAGGAACGGGAGGCATTCTGGGTCAGGGATGTCATTGGGCCGGAATGCCAGACTTGTGTTTGGACCAGAGGAGCAGCCAGCTGGAGGCCGAGGGGTCAGGAGACTCAGGCACAGGCCAGGGCCGCTGGGGACAGGTGCTATAGTACTGTACCGGACCCTGGACACCAGGGATCACACGCTCACTGGAGCACCGCCGCCTCCACAGGGCTCACTGTCCCAGCTCGCTGAGTATGTGTGTGTGTGAGTGTGTGTGTATGTGTGTGTGTGCGCCTGCGTGTGTGTGTGTGTCAGTGTGTGTGTGTATGAGTGTATGTGTCCCTGTGTGTGTGTGTGCCAGTGTGTGTGTGCCTGTGTGTGCGTGTGTGTGCGTGCATGTGTGTATGAGTGTGTGAGTGTCTGTGTGTGAGTGCATAAGGGAATCCACTCAAACAACTGAGAACAATGGGGAGTTTCTCACACAAAGGGGATTACAAATCACTCCGTAGCCGGTAAGACAACCGGCACAAAAATCCCATGTAATCCCACTGTACGTTTTGCTTTGGAGTGTAGCAGAGACCATGGCGAGCAGACGGAGGAGGGGACCCTCCCCTTCACTTAATCTTAGAGTGGTTATTACAAGCTGGCCAAATGGCAGACACGCACAGTAACCGTCCCAGCCAACATTCGCACTGTGAAGAGCTTAACTCTGTCGAATGCATCCGGGATGGTGTTTACGTCAACTATCAGTGGCGCCTCCATCATGTTAAACCTGTAGAGAGAGGGTGGGACCCTTAGAACCTTCTGGTAATTACAGGGGTAACGCACCCAGCTGGACACTGACGTCTAGCCCTCCTCACCTCAGACTCTGGGCTCAGGTTTGAATCTTGTTATGTGCTCGTTTAGCAGGCACCGTCATCCAAGGTATCGTACATACATTTGTTAGATTTATTGTTTTATAATGCATTATTATATTACACAATATATTTTTAGGTATCCTGTGACTCAATCTTCTATGTGCTGCTTTCAGCGATTGAGTACATGTGTTACTATTTGAGTCCTCTATTGAAATTCTTCTGAAATACGCAACTTTTGCAATACTATAGGGATTATACAGTACCTCGCTCAAGAGTTCAACAGCAATGCCCCTCCACAGGGCTAATTGCTAACTATTAATGGTTCAGCTCTCTGGTCTGTAGTGGCCTTCTGACCGGCCAGTTCGAACGAATGAGCCCTAAGCCTGCGCAGTGCTCAGTGTCTGAGCTCTGTTAGTCGTCCCGTTGCGCGCGTTAGCCTGACGGTGCACCACTGAAGATTCTCAGGTACTCCGTCAGCCCTGCGCCTCCTGGGACAGGCAGCCGCGGGGGGGAGGAGAGGCTGGGCGTCCCAGGGGACGCGCTAACATCCCGCCGATGCTCAGCAGAGTAAACACGCAGAGCGGACGCCGGCGCTCAGTGGGGTTCTCTCTCTCTTGACCTCTGAGAGACGGGGCAGCAAACACCGTTTGTCACTCTGGGTCACTCAACCCACCGGGTCACTCTGCGGGGTGGGTTGCGGCCGCGGAGCCGACCGCCGCACCGCTGAACCGCCGCGCCGCGCCCCGCCCCGCAGAGTGACCCGACACGGCGCCGGTGTCTCTATCCCAAAACGCCATCGTTCACTGGCTGGCACCGCGTGGCCTTGAGGTTAAGCGGCTATCTCTCTTTCCCTCTCTCCCTCTTATTGGAAAAAATTACAATAAAACTAAATTTATATAATGTAGGCTAGAATATGAATGAACATCACTAGCAAAAACAAGGACTTTAAGTATTTAATCTCTCTCTCTCTCTCTCTCTTTCTCTCTCTCAATCCCAATTCAGGAGGGGGTTAAACTAATAGGACATCAAAGTGGCTTTCAAAGGACCCCCAGAATCAAACATTATTCTTTCATCTCCCAGGAAGTGGCGTAATCCCTTAAATCTGAATAGTGGATTCATTCTGCGGAGCTCGGAGTTCGCCAGCTCCTCAAGTGAAATTCACGAGTCAGACGGGAGACAGGACGGCCATGCCTGATTCAGCACACGGCAGAAATCCATCTTTCAGTGCAGGCGGAGACAAACTTATTGAATGACAAATTCAATCGCCATTATCTGAACCATTATCGCATCATTTATTTTGATGAAAGCAAAATTAAGTTTTAACCAATTTCCTTTAATGTGCACAAACGGACTCCCCAGGCTTCTCTGCAATAAAACAATGTGTCACTAACCGAGTCAAAACCCACCACGAAAGGAAACACAATCATGTTTATCATGAACTGCCAATCATCTAATTAAGAAAGCCCTTCCTATTCTATGTCAAAGTAGACTATCTCTGTTGCTGCTTTTCAATTATCTCTGATGTCCTAAAAGTTCCACACTTTTATTTGATCTTAAAACCGCAGCATTACGTATTCATGGTCTGTTAAAATGCAAATTGAGTTATCACACAGGCTCAGGTCTCCAACGGGCTGGTAATTAGCTGCTACATGTTAATGACTGGCTTCTTTTTGTAGGCCGTTTCATAAGTTTCCCTGTCTAATAGATGTGAGCTGCCAGACTGAGGGGCAGGGGGCAATTAAATTAAAATGTACGGTCGTATTGTACATTTCATATTTTTTATTAATGTACTGCTATATTCACACTCCAATAAATGGACAACACAACATGGCAGAAATTATTCTTTAAGCAAAAAAAAAAGAACAAATTAAAAATAAGTAAATTCTACAGAGAATCAATGAAAATTATTTGAAAACTTCACGTTTTGAATGAATTTCAGCTACCATTTATGGCACGCTAGTTTGATTGGTCCAAATGTATCATTGCTTAGCATTGGTGCTGGAACACCACTCTTCTCCAGCCCTGCTCAATTAATTTGAGCTCAATTACTGTACTTCTGCATCCGTTGACAGCAATGTGTCAGAAGTCCTTCGTAAAGTGAATGTACTGCTCACGGCCCCAGACGTTTCTGCCAAAAACAGAAGGGTGCTTTCATTATTATTCCGTAAATAAGCAGAGGCAGGAAGCTGTCTCAGCTGATTGCCCTTAAATAGTCCTTTAGTTGATTAATGCCCCTTAATCTGAACTGTCTGAACAACAAATAAATTACCTCTAATGTATTTTGCATTTAATTTGTTTAAGGGACACCAATTATCAAATAATTAGGACCCCATAAAATCTTCACAATCCATATTTTTATAAGTGAAAACACACATAAACCCATATATGTTCCTCACGTCTATATTTGTCCCTCGTTAATAGAGCCTTGATAAATTGTGTTTAGGCAAAACATACAGTAATAGATGTTGGGGAACATATTTACTGTATATGTGGAGATGATTGAGTGCTTCATGCAAGCCAAAGTGGGTGGAGCCATCATACTCTGCCAAGCACCATCTTGTCTGAAGAAATCAAACAATATAAAACAATATAATTGGTTGAAACCAGACAAATCGTAGCATAGCTCCACCTAATGTGGGGTTCATTCAAGTCTACATACGTCAAAGTACTAATTATGCTACTACTTGTGAGCTTGTGTGGCCTACCACTTCGCGGCTGAGCAGTTCCTCCTCCTATATGTTTCCACTTCACAATAACAGCACTTGCAGTTCACTGGGGCAGCTCAAGCAGGGCAGAAATTTGACAAACTGACTTGTTGGAAAGGTGGCATCCTATGACAGCACCACATCGAATGTCACTGAGCTCTTCAGTACAACCCATACTGCCAACATCTGTCAATGGAGATTGGTGGTTGTGTGCTTAATTTTATGCACCTGTTAGCAATGGGTGTAGCTGAAATAGCCAAAACCACTAATTAGAAGGGGTGTCCACATACTTTTGGAAATGTAGCATGTACATGCTACGTTTCGAAAAGTATATCTTTTCTCTTTTTCTTTAATGGCTGCGTTTTTTTTTTTTTAGACGTACACACGGCACGCTTCACGAAAATGTTTCATTTCTGCAAGGTGAAAAAGGCACCAGAACAAAGGCAAACAAATGGCGTGCAAATTTGGCCCGCCTCCTGCAGGCACCAGTGCCCTGCGTAGCGTGCTGCGACGACACGGCAGCCGCTTGGATTTGCCTGCGGCGCGCTGTTCCGCAGGCTCTAATCAGAGAGGGCCGTCCGTCTGCCCGCCCGCCCCCCCGCCCCCGCTCCTCTCCAGACATTTCCCATTTAAATCGCAGCGTCGCGGGGGCACCGCCGAGCCTCCTCCGGCAGGAGAGGGGCAGGCAGGCGAGCGCTGACCCATCGCGGTGAGCGAGCAGATCTGACCGAAACGCGAGCGGACGTCCGGGCGGGGTCGTTCCCGAAAGTTGGCGGGCGGCTAAGCCAATTTGCAGCGACGTGGGGGGTGGGGGGGGGGGGAGGCGGAGACTTGGTGATGAGATTATGCGCATATTTGTGTTCCCGAGCCCGGCTCGGCGCGCCCTCGTCTGACGTCAGCGTTTCTGAGGCTGATTAATGAGGGAGAGCGAGCAGCTCCTCAAAGCGCCCGGGCAGCCTGACGAGGAACAGCCCGTGGAAAAAAACCAGCGGCAGGAATGTTTTTTTTCCCTGACACATTTTGTTGATGAGAATAAATATTTATTTTCTCATGGCTAAACAGCATTTCAAGGTCAACAAATGGGGGGGCATGGGAGGAGGGGTGCGAGGGGGGGGGGGTGCAGGAGCTATGGAAAAGTACTGGGGATATGGGCACTCTGCAAAATGAGATTTCAGACATTTAAAAACTAGAAAAGTAGTTACCTATAGTAGCAATGCATTTGGGCACACAATAAATTAGGGCTTATAAACAGGCTTTCATACTTGCACTCTCTTTCACCCGCTACATGGAGCTTATTGCAGTGCCCTTACTGGGGCCAGTGTGGGACAGTCCCGCAGGTATGGGAGGGTGCCCTGAATTCCCCACATTTATTTCTGGGAATCGCTCCCCAGCGCTGCTGCCCTCCCACCTCCACGCCCCTCACCAAAGCGCTCTGGTGTCAGCGGGACAGCACACGGTAACTCATCCCCGTTCCCCTTCCCGGGACCCATGCGCAGGAGTTTATTAAAATCTGGATGACTCACCCGTCCCGGACTAACCCGCCTCGTCTGCTCACCTGCGCCTCTTCGTCAGCAAACCGCCACTGATTACTTTTTGGGATATACAAATTTGAGGAAGTTGCACCTCCACAAGCCTGAGTTATTAAATCACGCCCCCAGCCCAACCCCAGACCCCCCCACCCCTAACCCCCCCCCCCCCCCACACACACACACACCACCCCGCCACCCGTCGAAATGAAGGGAGAGCGTTCGGTGAGCACGTCGGGGCAGACAGGCAGTAAGCCGCTGGCCAGGCCGGGGCTGTATTTAATATTCAGCCGGCACATGGAGGGGGGGAATAAATCAGTCTTCAGCTCCTCTGGGGGCACTTCATGTCCATATCAAAGGCACCGGCGGCCCACTTTCTTCTCCTCGTCTTCCTCGCCCCCCCCCCGACCGGGTGCGACAGATTGCTCGCTCTTGGCCAAGGCCAGCGAAAATAATTAAGGAGACAATACAGATGTCAGACTAAATCTTCTCTTCTACCATTAGAGATGACAAGTAGCACTGGATTTAGTGTACATAATGATTGTTGTTTCTCTCTCTCTCTCTCTCTCGTTTCTCGTCTTCTGTCCGCTTCTGTAGTTTAAGAAAAAAGTTCAGAAAAAAATGATACGGAAAATTCTAGATGAGTCAAACTTTTCTCAAACAAAAAAAGAACCAGCACATGTTGTAACTGACTTCAGTTTTGTAAACATGGTTCATGGAGCAGTAACATCGCCACGGGGTGTGGGGTGGAGGGTCATAGTCTCATCAGGCCAGAGCAGCTCCTCTGGTCAGTTGGGCACCTGCCAGCTGTCTGTAGACCTCCTCCTTCGGTGAAATGGCTGTGCAGATGTGCTGCTGTTCTGGACTGAGCGGTAAAAGGCAGCTGGCAGTACACGCTTCAGAGGGAAACGTGTTAGAGGACTTCGTGCCAACGAGATGGGCCTACAAATATGGCTGGAGAGTCGGAACTATGGGCTAAATGGCGGAATTAAATAAGTGGGGTTTTGAAGAGACGGGTCACTGAAGAGGTGGAGTCGTTGAGAGGTTTGGGGACTTAGGGTGTGGGGTGAGGAGCACAGGGTGTGGGACAGGGGTGGGGGCCTGTTGATCCTAAAACTGCATCCAGGCGTCCAGCTGCTAGAGAGTAAATACAAATTTTTAGCACCAGCCAGCCTCCCTGGGCTTAAAAGAAAATGATAATTAGCTCAGACTGAAAATAAATGGCAAATAGCTCCCAGCCTCCGCAGGAACACTTAACTCTGGCCTGCCACTGTCTGCGCGTCTGCTGGGGGGAGAACACATGAGCCCCCTGAAAACCACGACCGTGACGCGATCAACCGTGGACTGTTCCTGCAGAGCCCGAAAAACGATGTTCAGTTTAAGCTGCCCCAGAGTTCTGGAGGAGATTTTTGCTTTGTGTTAACCTGGGTCTGGGACACGGGCATACGGTCTGACACTGTAGAGTGCGGTGGACATTAACCCACCCAACCACAGCTGATCAACCGTGGATCATTTCTGCAGCCCGAAAAACTGTGTTCAGTTAAAGCAGCTCAAGAGGATATTAGAACAATTACACTGCCGTGGAGAATGACAGCACGATACAGAGCAGCAATGGGAGGCGACGCACGGCGGGATTTCAATTTCGACGGATGAGATCCCTGCGATGAAGCTGCGGAAAGCACAACGTGTTTATTTCACAGGTAACTGCCGATTACAGACGGCGGCTCATAGCTAGCCTTGTGTGTCACGGGGTCTCCCACCTCTTGCCACAGGCCCCATTACATGGCTGCCACCCCATGCTGCATGTAGCGCTGATAAAACAAGACCAGGTCAAAACCTAGTATATGACTGGACTTAACACACGTGATCCGGGCGACCAATGGTGTAAGTTCATAACTCGGCCGATCAATGGTGTAACTTCATCGCTCACTCAGTCAGTCAGTCAGTCACAGACATTTGCGTTTGTAGGGCTGGCCCCGCTGTTGCGGTCCAGCCAAAAACTCTGAAACTGAGACTAGAGTTGCTACTGCTCCAGAAGGATAGCAGTGTAGCATAACGGTGAGGGAACTGAGCCTGCAGCTTCAAGGTTGCATGCTTGATTCCCAGGTGGAACAGAGCTGTTGTACCCTCACGCAAGATAATTAACACAAATTGCTTCGGTTAAAATCCAGCTGTATAAATTGTTTGTAAAAAGAATACAAGATATGTAATCAGCTAAATGCCTCAGATGTAAATGTTTCGGTTATAGTGGAAGACACATGCAGGCTAAAGATAGGATTTAGAGTAAACTGACACCCTAGCCCAGGGCTGCCCAACCCTGTTCCTGGAGATCGACCAGAGCGTAAGCTTTCACTCTAGTCCTAACACACCTCATTCAACAGCTAGGGATCTCATTGAGCTGCTCATTAGTAGAATCAGGTGTGCCAAATTAGGGATGAAATGAAAGCCCACAGGACGGTAGATCTCCAGGAACAGAGTTGGGAAGCCCTGCTATAAACAATTATCTTCTTCCTGTTGAACTAAAAAAGAAACATGCAAAGTAAACCTTTTCAACTTCCACTACACTCATGGCAATCTGTTCCTCCTGTCAAGTTCAAGGGAACAATTATTTGTTAGGAGATGCCTTTAGGGTTCCTTACAAAGATGGCTCTTTTGATCCATTTATACAACAGAAGCAGTTAATCACAGACGTGTGCTCAAGACCACACTGGTGATAAGCTACTCCAGATTCCAGCCTTCTTTCAACATAGACGAGAAAATATTTTCAGTTACACTTTCTCCTCCCTGGTACATAACCACCAACTGTGCCCTCTGTTTCCGCTGTGCCCTCTGTACCCCGCCAAGTGTGCTGCAGCTCAGCTCTGCCCATCAGGACAGACGGGGAGGGAAGAACAGGGCTTTGCCTGTGCGACAGTGCAGACGCAGGAGCTGAGACAGTGCGATTGTGCACGAGGACAGAGGCAGCATCAGGAACTGAGATTAACTGCGCATCGGCACAGAGAAACATCTGCGATAGGCTTTGACTGTGTTAGGGACAAAGGGGCAAAAACTGGGCTTCGTTTTGGAAGCTCACTTCCTGGTGATTTTGAGAGATGTTGCTCACTAGTGCCAGAACGATTGGCTCCAGTATAGGACTTTAAGCCAACTATTTCAATGTAAGTCAATAGCAACAATAAAGTCAAAATAAGGCAATCATTTTTTGTAGTCACAATAGGTGTTTCTTCTTCATCTAATGTCTTCCATGTGCTGGTTTGTTAAGCTATTGTGTTATTTGGATGAGATTGTAATATTTTGAGGACAAATCAGGGACAGTTTACGTCACTGCCAAGTCACTGTATCTCACACGATTAGTGGACGACCCAGACTCGACCAAACTTCAAGCCCATATAAGGGTCCCCCCTTTTCCCTACTGCGTGATCTCTGGCTCCAATTTGTACAACATGGCAGCACCCAAAAACTGCACTTCCACGGTTACAAAGCGCTTTTCACCAAGCCAATGGAAAGTCAATAGGTGACGTCACAGTGACTTGGTCGATAATTTTTATGCAGTCTATGGTCGAGATGCAATGGTGCGTGGCGGGGAACAGAACTTGACTGCGCAGATGTTTATGGCAGGAGCTCTGATACGAGCCGCAGGGTCAGCTCATTATAGCCAGAGTGGGCAGAGAGCGCCGTGGGGAAATCGCACAGACGGGACGCAGTGCAGTCACTGGCCTTCGTCAGGGCAGCGCAGTTTGGCTCACGAATCAGACACTGGCATTAAAGGTGAGGTAATGCACATGAGTCACAGACATCAGCCCAAGAGGCAACAGGGCATGTCCGCAAACTGCCAGCAAAAAACAGGGTGAGTAAACCTGCGGGTTAACACTTAGCGGTAAAGAAAGAGAGAGAGAGAGAGAGAGTGTGTGTGTGAACACTTCTCTTTTTCTCTTTTGCTCTTTTATTTTTGTTTTAAAAATAAAATATAAATAACGAAGCAAGAAACACTCCATTTCTGAAATGAAGTTTGAACAGTGCAGCAGCTCATAAGCATAGATGTACTGTAAGTTCCCTGTCTGTACCATGGATTGTTAAGTCTGTGAATAGCAGACATTTTCTCATGAAAAGGGCAAAGAGTAGCACTGTATGGCCTGTGGGGTGGAAAATCCTGGCTGGCTAGCAGGCCGGTGCAGTGGAGCAGCGCGTGCTCCAGCAGCCATGGGGGTGCGTTTGGAGGTGGATCGACAGGCCTAATCACCTAATCCAAACTGTGGAACAGAACTGTGTGGGGGGGATTGGATAAAAATGAACAGGGTAAAGAAACCAGGCCGGGCCTGGACAGTGGTACGGCCCACAAGGCCAGCTGTTTCTTCGGTTGACTGAGGTGCGCAGCCCCTAGCGTGTCCGGCGGGCTGCGGCGCTACCCTCTCCTCTCCGAACTGGAAGACATGCCCAGGTTACGGCTATTTTCAGCACTGCCCTTTCCTTACAGTGGCCTTGGATACTGAAAACAACAATGTCACTGCACTATTTTAAGTTAATGTTCCTAACTAAGAAAACACTTGCACTTCAAGGAAGGGCGCTGCTGGGAGAGGTAAATCTATAATCAAGGTCATTTGCAAGACAGGCTAGCGCTCGAGGGAGTTCAATCACCAACAAAAGCAACAGCTAAAATAGCCTGTTCCTCTGTCTTACTGTCCCTGTGCTATTTAAGTCATTAAAAAAACATTAAACACTGAGTGAACTTTGGGAAATTCAGTTTACATTCTCCTTTCAACAAGAGTGCCAAACTGAATTTTGTGGTTTTCGCTCACCATACAAATGATATGTTCTTGGAAGAGGCCCTGTCATATTTCTTTGGGCAAGTGGAAAACTGTTCCTGTTTTAGGTGCAAGTTGATGGTATCCACAAGTGGTGCAGAATCTAAAGCCCACCGGGAGTTCAAAATTGTGAATCATAAATCTATGACGTAGACTACGATCAACTATAGTTGATGTAAAACACAGTTTTGTCTTAATCACTCACAGAATGCACCATTTTGCACCAATTATTATGGGATAAAATGAAGCCTTTACAATCCTATCACTACTGATCAACCACCCTTTTCCAACACGGCGGGTGTCAGCAGTCTTGTTCAGAGAAGATTCTTTGGTGGTGGGGTAATATCAGGCACGTGATTGGCTGAAATTGTGACCTCATCAATCACCTCAGAACTGACAGAGGAGACAGAAAAAAAATCCATATCTGTGGCAAAGCAACTAGGATGACCTTTGAGGGGAAATCCCCACCCAATAGTCTGTGAGCAGAAGAGTTTCAGCTAAAGCAATCTAACCACCATTTTATTCACCATGCTACATCTCCAGTTGCTCCACATAGCAGGAATGACCTCAGCAATGAAAAACAATCAAATTCAGACAAATCTGATTTTCCATATCACATTATGAGAATCATAAATGTGCTCAGCTAGTTCTACATGTTAATTATGAAAATAAGCTATGCGTTTGAAAATCATATAACTGACTGCAGCTGATTTGCCAGGTATACATTTGATAGTCTCTGGATACATTTCTAAAATGTATCGGAAAGTCACCCTTTAAAGCAGCTTTGATTTTGAACAAAATATTCTTTGGTGGGGTAATATCAAGCATGTGATTGGCTCAAATCAGGGTGCAGCTGCGATTGTGATTGTGACCTCATCAATTGAGATGCGCTATCCTGCAGGCATTTCCTTCCAAAAACGTTTCATCTGAAACTTCATATGCCCGCAAGGTGTTGTAGAAAACCCATCATCAGCTCATGTGAAAGGTGGCAAAGTGGTGAGAGATTGTGGAAAAACTACAATGGTGATAATTATGGAGACTACAGATAGCCTGAATCATGGGAAATAAAAACTGGGGGTTTTCCAGTTCTAAAGAAAGGAAAATGTATTTGAATGAATTAGTTATGATTACAGCTCCACACAGAGCAGACAGGAGGTATGAAATATTTAAAAAATAGCAACAGCACAGTAGGTATAAAAGGTTGGGCTGGACTACAACTGATAATACACTGGCTGAATATACAAACAGCAAATTTGACAGATTGTATATGTTAATGTGAAAATCCCATACATCATGATGCTAATACCGTTTCAGCGGCGAGCTCTTAAATTTATTGCTACACTTCACTTAATTTGCCTTGGACCCAGAGGTAGGAACATCCGGTGGGAAAATTAATAAAGATCAGTTAGCATCCTGACCACTCAAGCATTCATGTAGCCACAAAACCACAGTAGACTGCACACGCCCTCTTTCTTCGCACAAATGCCCATCTAGCTTCACAAGGTTAACACACGCAGGGAAGTGTGTTCTCTCTCTCTCCCTCCCATGTACGCACGCGCGCACGCACACACCCATGCACACACCAGCAAGCGTAAATATATATTAAGCAATACTGTAAGCAGGCATCGTCAGCTCATTTCAATGTAATATAGCCCATAAAAAATAAAATAAAAGCACCTAACTTTATATGTATGTGTTTTTGGGAAATAGAATGCAATTTTATATCCCCCTTATCTTCACATTATTTAAAGTTATTTTTAAAAGAATGAGAAAACCACTTACTGTAATAATGTAACAGGCTAACACAAGATATTTACTGCAGAAGGAAAAAAAGGAATTACCTTCTTTTACAATACAGCATTCCAAGAGACACCTTGAACAATCTGGGAACATGCAAGGGAATCCATCCCTATCTCACCATGGTAACCAACACCTTGCTACAGGCAAAGAGACAGAAAAAAAGCACACGGCAGCAGCCCAGGGAACGGAATTCAATCTATTGCCATGGCTCCCGGCGCCAAGGCGACCAGAAGCTTTCAGCCAGCGGACCAATTCATTTGGCTGTGCACGAGACCCCACCGGAGATACAACCCACAATCGCGGCTCTTTTCGTCCTCCCCTCCGCTTTCTATTACCGCATCCTTTGCCGCGCGTGTGATGTGAAGAAATAACCGTTAAGGAGGAATACCGGGACTCACCGTGCGTTCTCCACTGGCAGAGACAGGTGGCTGTGCGAACACGAAAGATACGGCTGGAGGATTTCCCGAAGGTGCTCAGGCAACGTTGGCCGGTCCGGTACGTGCAGACGGTAGCAGCACCACCAGCAGCGAATGAGAAGGAGGGGGAGAAAAAAAATCGGAAAGCAGCTGAGGGGGTAGCTTCTCTGAGCCAGGCGCATTACATCATGGTTTCTACTGAGCTGCAGCTGGTGGGGTGGGGGGGAGTTGGGGGGGTTTGGGGGAGGTCCTTGCCCTGGAGCGTGCTACTGCAACCAGTGGGGTCTTCCCACCTCACAATCCACAGATAGACTATGTATCTCAGACTGCGTATACCTGTGTGTGTCTGTGTGTACGCACGCACGTGAAATAGTATGACTGTAAGTGCATATATTCATGTGTCCAAGCAGATGTTTATTGGGGTGTGTGTGTACGTGTGTATGTGTATGCATCTGTGCACACGTGTGTGAGCGTGCATTCTGTGCAAGAGAATATGATGCGTCTATTAAACATGCATGTTGCACACAACGCTTAGCTAAATCAGACCCATTCACTTAATTATGCATTCTGCAAACTAGACATCCGGTATGGATTTTTTTTCTTTCAGAGGGGGAGAGTCTAAAGAAAAATGGTGATAGAAACAAGCTATGCTCAAATTAGGCCCTCTCCAGCTGCCCCTCATTAATTTCCATCTCCAACGCACGAGAAGATTTAGGCGTTCCAGCTGAACCTGCTTTATCAGGTGGTTGTTTTCCGCCTTATCGCACAGCTTTTAGCCGGAGCCGAGCGCTGTCTGTTTGCCGAGAGATTTGTTTTATTTTTTTGTGGGGAGATGCGGCGTCCCTCAGCGCGGCAGGAAAAAAAAAACAAAAAAAAAACACAATCTCTCTCTGTTTGGCCCCGCAGATTCACAGACACTGACGCTTGATTATGATTAATTATCCGCTCGTTTCACACTTTACAGACGTCCCCCTGATTGGGATTCATAAATCAGGCCTTTATTACGGTGACAGCGGCCAGTCCCCCTGGCCTCCGGGGACCCCGGCGAATGAGACGCCTCTCTGTCACAGCCGCGGGGCTTCGGGGGCCTTGCCCGCTCCGGCGCGGCCCAAAGGGCGTGGGCTCCACCGCTGTTGTGCCAGAGCGGCTATGGCGGCAGTCTCAGTGCGCATATGGCCCTGTGGGCCCAGCCTTTCCGCGCACGCGTTTGTGTCATATCGGCTAAACATGCGGGCATGAAAGCTGGCAGCAGGCTTTCTAATCTTCCCCTGGCCCGGCTTTGATGGTGCAAAAAGCCAGCGCAACAGACGTAATCAGCTGGCACAGAGATTGATGTTTGGGAGCAGGGCAAGCTCCTCAAAAGGTGGTTCCACTGAGGCTGGTGTTTTCGTAACTTTTTTTTTCTTTCCAGAAGCTCCTGATTGTCTGGTCAGTCAGAGCACCTAGATCTACAGAGAGTGACATCATGTGACCACTGTCCCCATGCCCCCTGGTGAGCAGTACTGATGACAGTGGAGTTCGGATCATGTGTCTTCACTGAGATGTGTGTCTCTTTCTCTCTCTCTCTCTGTCTCTCTCTAACACACACACACACACACACACACACATTGTTCCCTGACAGATCCTCACTGAGATGTGTTTCTCCAGTTGTAAAGCTGTTGAAATAAGAGAAAGCTGGCCCTGCTCTGAAGCTACAGGAGAGCCCAGCAGAGCAGAGTGGTGCTTAAGGAATGGGGTGTGTACTCAGAGGGGTCGATGTTCCCATTGTTGTTGCACCCTTGAGTAATGAACCTGACGTTCTGTAGTAGGTATCCTGCCGTATGGCGAGATAGTGTGGTGCAGTCCACCCATGTACAAACCCCCCTTCCCCCCTCCATGGCACTTTCTGTATGTCATGCTGTCTCTGTCTGTATTCCCTCTGCTTTCCCCATTGAATAAAGTGAATAAACTGAAAAATGCACATGGTGGGTTGACTGCTTGGTGTCTGACATTTAAAAAAATGTAAATGTCCTCCTGTATGATAATCGGTAGACATGTACATTGGTTATGAACAGGACACCTGCTGAGGAAACACAATTGTGACAAATTAAACCAAGACTGCAGCTGAATATAGTAACCCTTCCTACAGTTCTAACTATGCAGTACATTGAGGGAGACTTTCAATCAGGCACTTTCAATTTGGCACTATGATAATGAAAAAAGCCCCACGAAGAATCACCGGGACTGTGTAAAATCTGTGGCGAAACCGCAAACATGACAAAGTTATAAAAATATGACAAAGCAGTTTCTCTTTTCCTCTTTTCTACGTTTATGCATAAATCGTTGCCTTTTTTAACTCAATCATATTTTTAGCAGATGTCTGCCTCATGAAGAGGAGGCATAAAAAATGAATTGTCAAAACCACCCTCGAATGAAAGAGAAAATATGAAAAACAGAGGAGGCCTTGTGTGTCTTGATAAGTGTGACAGACACTGAGCCGAATCAGACTCGAGCCTTTTTGTTAGCTTCCCCGGCCCAGACATTCCGAAAGGGAACGTCGCTTGTGTTCCCCGAGGCCTGCGAGAATGCAGAGCTGATCCAGGATCTAACTGTTTGTCAGCTCTTCTCTGAGGGGAACGGAGTGGTAGGGAGAGGGAGTTTCTCAGTGTAAACACTATGCAGGACAGAGACCACGCAGGACAGAGACTATGCAGGACAGAGACCACGCAGGACAGAGACTATGCAGGACAGAGACCACACAGGACAGAGACCACGCAGGACAGAGACTACGCAGGACAGAGACCACGCAGGACAGAGACCATGCAGGACAGAGACTACGCAGGACAGAGACCATGCAGGACAGAGACCATGCAGGACAGAGACTACGCAGGACAGAGACCATGCAGGACAGAGACCATGCAGGACAGAGACTATGCAGGACAGAGACTATGCAGGACAGAGACTCTGCAGGACATAGACTATGCAGGACAGAGACTATGCAGGACATAGACTATGCAGGACAGAGTGGACAGAGTGGAGGACACAGCCGCTCTCCAGTGCAGACGACTGCACCGTGTCAGCGTCCACCCAGCTCTGACGAACGAAGGGGTCGACATCTATTAAATACCCGCTGGCACGGAGCTTGGTACTTTCCATTGCTCCCTCTGAATACTTTCCAATGCTCCGTGATGTCACGAGGTCACGTGTCTCTCTGTGCTACGATGCGAGAACCGGTGGGTGGGGGAAACAGCCACACTGATCAGTCAAGCTTTGCAAGAAAAAAACATCACAAGTTTCCGGACAACAGTGTAATTTACGGGGGGGGGGGGAAATGTGTAAAAAGTTACGACCGTCGACGCTAGCAATAATGCACCTCATTGTTCCAAATGCCCTTCCGTAATCGACAGGGTAAATACCGGGCTTACAAGGGTGCTAATTACCGCGGTTAATCAAAGGGAGAGGGTGTCCCATCTTCGGGATGGCCCGGAGTGATCGGTTTTGATGTACGCTGTTCAATCATACTTACACGACTGCGCTAGAGTTCTTGCCACATGAGAGCATTTCCCAAATTGGAAGGTCAGAGGTTAAATGTCGAGCCCCCTCCCTCTGTTCATCAGACAAAGCGGTCGTTATTTGGGCACTGGGATGAGAGTGCTCAACGCGACCCCTCTAAGACGAGGAAGAAGAGAGGGAGCAGGGTAAGGATAAACAGGTACTCCTCTCTCCTCATAAATTCTCCCGCAATGTGTCACTCGGTTTTTAAGAACCTGGTCATCAGCCAATCCACTGTGACTGGGCCTTCAAGGGAGGGGAATGGGAGGGGCAGGGAGGTGGTGTGGAGAGCTTTGAGGAGCACCTGCTTTCAGTTTATACCACATGGGTATAGCCTATAGCATGCCTCCACATGAATCATAGCATCCTATCAGATGATGAACTCATATAATGGACTGTAAGGATTGCCTCTTTGAAGGTTAAAAAAGGCCTCTCCACCAAGTGTATTAATTCATTTATTCATTCATTCCATTGTGTGAGCATGAGGGCTTGCATCATTTATGAGCAACTGACAGCTACAGGAACGACCTTCAGAGATTTAAGGGCCATAGTTGAATGCCGTGATCATTTGACCCGGCGTTTAGCGCTCTGACAAATTGTCAGCTCAGGAAGACGAGGGGGGGACTACTCGGGCTGCAGTTGCCACGTCTGTGTCTGCTGTGAATTTTAACCGTCCGCTCACTGCCACCGCCACAGCCACTGCACTGCCGAGCCAAACCAAACCGCTTCTCTCTCAGTCTGCGCGAGACGTGGGGGTGTCAGGACTTGGTACGCTCCAGATCTGAAGCATGACTGCATGCGCTAATTAAAGCAGGAATAACGTGTTCAGCAAAGCCAGGGCTTGTGTACCGTCTCCCCCTTTACAGGGAGACAGAAGGCTGAGCACAGACTATGTGGGAACAGATGAAGTGAGTGGCACCCATCTGCGTGTGTGTGTGCGTGTGTGTGAGTGTGCACGTGTGTGTATGTGCGTGAACGTGCATGTGTGTGTGTGTGCGTGTGCGTGTATGTATGTGTGCGTTTGTGTGTGTGTGTGTGTAAGTGTGTGTGTACGTGCGTGTATGTGCATATTGCATGCATGTTCAAACACAGTATGTGAATGCATGTGTACATTTGTGAGTTGCATGCATGTTCAGGTGTGTGCGTGTGTGCGTGCGTGTGCATGCGTGTGAGTTTCTGCATGTGTGTGTGTGTGTTTGTGTGTGTGTGTATGTATGTGTGTGTACGTGCATGTGCGTGTGCATGTACATGCATGTGTGTGTGTGCACATTGCATGTATGTTCAAATATGTGAATGCATGTGTGTTGCATGCATGTTTAGGTGTGTGCGTGCGTGTGCATGTGTGTGAGTGTCTGCATGTGTGTGCATGCACGTACAAGTTGCATGTGTGTGCAGGGATGAGTGTGCATGCGTGCATGTGTCTGTATGCGAAGCTGTCCCTGATGGACTCAGTGCTGGCTGCCTGTCACAGTAACAGCCCCATTAATAACCAGGCCTTTTCTTTTCAACTGTCCCGACTAACACGCCCTGCAATTCATCAGTCCTGTACTGGCTCGTTTCATTTGGCTCCTGCCTTTTCCTGTTTTCTGTTTTTCTAACCTTCAATCGGAGTTTGGCACCGCGTGCTATAGGACTCAAAGAGTGCACTGGCTCGCAAAGAAAGGACTGAATGTAAATCAGTTCGCATCAGATACAGCAGGGGCTCCACAGGACCTGAACATAAAGGGAGCTCCATCAATGATACGTACCGGGCGCAGAAAGCACATCACACAAGTACAAATTGCGGAGGGGCGGGGCGTGACAAGAATGACAGCTGCTCGGCCTCAACCGTGGTCAGAACCACTGGACCAGGGCGAAGGGCATCATACACCTGTATCAACAAGCCAGTCCGCAGGGGATTACACATAAATTACAATCATCAATTCATATATCTGTGCTACCACAGACGCATAACACTGCCTCAGTGGTGATACCAGCAAGCTCCATATTTAGTCTTTTTCTCAGAAAATTGCAATTTATTTTGGTCTGCCGAGAGTCAGGAAAGACATTAGCATTTTTGATTGCGCTGTGCGATTCTTTTCAGCACGCATCTGCTGAGTGATGGTGAGTGTTACATCCCATCCTCGTTCTCATCCTTTAAAGCGTTTGAGAAAGATTACAATATGAAAACAGTCCAACGGAAGAGGAGCTAGCCATTTTTTTGTATGTTGTGACTGCAGATTGGCATCGATAGCTTAGTCGTTTGACCTCTTCTTTTGGGGTGAAACGATAGCGATACTAATTCCTGCAAGAGAGATGCGAAATGACCTCCGGTGTGATATTTGTTTCCAGCGACTCCAAACGAAGCCCGGCGCATTATCCGTAATATCACTTCCTGTGCCACGGCCCCGCTGTTGGCTGTCTTCCTCTTTTAGACTGGCCAGCCTGTCGGGCTGGCGCAGAGGCTGAATCGCTCATGTCTTGACAGGATGTGGCATATCTTGAGTCAACACAGACGCTTCCAGGTTCCCAGGCCCCCGAAAACCATAAAGCAATTAACCCAGACAAACCGATTCCAGACGAGCGAGATCAAATCGCAGCACGCGATCAATTGCTTTTCGTCAAGTGGTAATACGCGTGGTGACACAGACGCAGTCACACAAACCGTCATAAAAAGCCATGCGTCACGGAAATCAGGTTCTGTGAACCCTGTACCCATCACTTTAAGGCATTTGCAAAGTCTTGTTCTTTTAACATAAAACGTAAGTGTTTATATGCGATAATCAACTATTGCCGTACTGCCGACTATTACTTTGATTACCCGGAAACTGTGATGGTAATATTATTTTATGTATATGAGTGGAAATATTGTGCTTTATGATCTTATATTGATAAGAATCACCAACACTCTCACTTGGACCTTGAGTGCTGACTGAAGGAAAACAAAGAGAGAGAAAAATAAAAATGATTCAAATCTGGAGTGACACATTAATAAATGACTTTTGGTTAGGGCCATTAAAAAATAAATCCCAGAGAAAGTCTATAATTGGCATTCAGTTGGTTACAAAAATAAATCCATGTGCTTGTTCCTGTCAAAAACAAAAACAAAACAAAAAAAAAACACTCTCACTAGTTTCATTTGCAAATGCAAAGTCCAAGCACACAGGAAACAAATTCTCTTGCTTTGCTTTGAAGCGCAGACACAAGGTACGCTACTGGTCAATGTTCTACAAAAAATCCCTTTGGCTTCCTTGAAGAAAAACTCTAGAAAAACTGACAGTTGGTTTCAAAACTGTGACGGCGTACATCTTCTTCTTGCTATCCAAAGATATTCAGAGCTCAAGTGAGTCTGATGTATGGGGAGGAACAGGACTTTGGAGGACATTGTTTTGCTTGTCTCCTCATTAAAAGGGAGGAGAGCCCTCCCAGCTGCTGGTGTGAGCCACGGTCGTGGTCCTCACTTGCCCTAACAGTGGGGTTATAGCCCTACCCTGATCCCTGCTGGTCAGTCATGTGACGGGAGAAACACACCGCCAGCAGGGTGAGATGCAAGAATGCCTCTATAGGGGTGTGGCGGGTAGGGGTTGTAGGGGTTGGCGGGGTTGGGGGTGGGGAGGGGGGGCACCCGGACTACCACGTTCTTGGGGGTGCCAGTTGGGGTCCACTGAAATTTGGGACAGCAAGCCTTTCGTACGGAGATGAAACATTCCATCAGGTCATTGCACTTAGGAACCCTGCACAACATTCCAGCTAACTTCACCGAGGCCTGAGACACAGAGAGGGATCTCCTTCTCTCTCTCACTCTCTCTCTCTCTCTCAATATCTTTGTTTGCAATCTGGAGATAACCTTATTATAGGTATCAGTATGACTGCGTTATGAAGTGCTGGCATAATGGATGCCATTTTAATAATGAAAACCCATGTGTTTTGTTAAACAGATGGAGATGTAAGACGGTTTTTTTTTTTCGCAGATTTGCTTGCATTCCTTCCCTCTCTCTCCTCCGCCCCCTCCCTCACTCCCCCTCTCAGATACACAGTGCAGAATTCCCTGATACACTTGCCACTTGAAAGTAACGTGTACCTGTGACATTACAGCCATAGCGCCTCAGAATAGGTCAGAGGTCAGGCCCTCCTCTGATGGCTATGGTGGGAGAGAGAGAAACAGAGAGACCTTTGCCTCTTAAAACCACATTTTTCTCTATCATCGGTTAAAAAACAAACAAAGGATAAACAGAAAACAAGTTAAGAAAATGAGAAACGCACTTTAAAAAAAAACTATAAACTAAACTGAAATATTAATAACTGAGTTTCCTTCTTCTACTGAAGACAAGCAATACTGTAAGTGCCATCCAGTTTAAATTTTTTTTTTGAATAAATACAACATGAATTATTGTTTAACCCCCAAGCTAATCAAGTGAAAGTGTATTATAAAGCTGTATAAAATCACTGGCCCAGCCAATGTAGTGAAGTGGTCGCGTTTCCTGATTAGCTAGAGTGAGAGTGAGAGAGAGCGAGACTTTTATTTCACCGTAACAAAGATAGAATTAACACACTGCTGTTGTATATGGTCCTAGCAATTCAAGCTTGGTGCAAGGCAAACAGCCGCAGAACTGCTAGAGGAGAAGAATGTTTGATTATGTAAAATTGCTAAAGCTGCAGTGCAGAGTGACCAAAGTCTACATTGCAATTTTACAATGTAAGGGGCACTACAAAAAAATCTGAGGGTGCTTGGCCAGCACTAACACCCATGGAGCACAAGGATCAGTCACTCGTCTTGACTGTCAATTCCCATTAAAAAAGTTAATTCAGCTAGACAACTTTTTCTTTTAGAGATACTAAATTTTGAGACACAGTAGCTGTGTTTTCACAAATAAACTCAATTATTCCAGCTATAATGTCAGACAGTGGGGTTCACTCAGTATCATATCACCTACTGTTATGCACCTTAATGTTCTTTTAATTGGACTCTTTTTCATGCTGACAATTTAAATATTGTACGGAGTGTCTGTTTATCTGCCAAGGGACTACAGATTAAAACAAACTGTCACGCTTACTGACACTGTGCATTGTTGCAACTGCTGATATACTGTTGGTGTTCACTGTCCCATTTAAGGAAATTAAATTTAAAAAGAAATTAAACACACATATTCTTTCACTCTCTCTCACACACACACAAACACACACAAGTGCAGGTGACTGCCACTCCTCTCTCCACTTCCAGCCTTCCCTTCCTCCGTTGCCGAGCACTGTACCACGTTACCGTGGCAACACCTTAGCAATGTTCCACTCTCCTTTCACTCGGTTTTCCTGTCCCTCCTGTGCTGCCCCGAACTTTTATTCGCACAAAGAGGGGGGAAAAAAAGGCCGCCTGGCCAAAGACTAGCCTTTCCTGGCAGCCCAGGCTCCCATCTCACCACTTGCAGTGACCTGGTGCAGTCGCTTGCTGTGGAAGTTTCAAAGGAAGCATCACGGGTCTGGCTCGCGGGGATTAGCGTCCATCTTGGGGATTCAGATTTGTCGCACTACTACATGCCCCCTCCCCACCATCCCTGTGGTGCATGGAGATGTAAGAACCGCTCTCCCCCTCCACTCTTTTCATATGCTCACAACGAACTCCGTAACCCCTCCAGGTGACGAGAAAAAAAGAGCCGCTATTTCCGACAAGATGACTTCATCCAGCTCCCGAAAGCTCCCTGGAGCTTAAACGGCGCACTGAACAGGCACCTCAGAGGACACCCTGAGATGAGATCATGCCTTGAGCGAACATACTACGGGGACACTGACACAAAGATGGTAGCGCCTTGGGTGGAGCTCTCTCACCTGGGGTAATACACATTTACCCTGCTTGCACCTTTAATTTAGGCTGCGCCTATGGCTCTGTTACTAAGAGACAGTTCCTTTTCACCTCCTGTTCTGTGGGGACAGGTACACTGTTGCTTATACCGACAAACATCTTGGATTCAGCAGGTCTCTCACAAGAGGGAACGCTGCTGGTCGCCTGTAGACATCTCCCCTCCCCCCCTCCCCTTGGATGGAGGCAGCAGACTCTCCGAGTGGTCCAGCTGGTTACTGTATTTATTTTATTTGACAAGGACAGTCTACAGTTTAAAACTGGTTTTCATCTGGTATTTTGCACCAAGGGTTAGCATGGAGGCTATTTTCATCTGGACAGCTTTTAACAACACAATATTCAAGATGAAACTAAGAATCACATTAAGAGGGATTTCTTCAATCCTATTTCTTATTTGCTTATTTGGCCCCATCATCCAGAGTTACAGTTTTACATGTCATCGGTTTTGACAGGTAGATGTGCAGAAGTACCGGCTGGGTGTAGGACCCCACCCTGGCTTCAAGCCCCCACCCCCATCCCCCCAAACCCCCAATCTGGTAGAAGGGACCAGGAAGGATAACCCCCCCCCCCCCCCCCCATCACTGGAGCTGAATTAATGCTGGACCCCCCACTTGGTCAGCACACATTATCTATTGCTCGTCTGTATTGCTAAAACGCTCAGCCTCAATATCCCAGCATGCCGCGGCAACACCTGCCAATTATGTTATGCGGCTGCGGTCCCCGCGGCCTGTTGAGGTAAATGCAAGTATGTGAGGTGCTTGTAAACACATTACTAAGCCCCCATTTTCTTTCCCCGTTTTCTGTGAGTGCTAAAGAGTGCACACCTGCACATGCTCCCCTGCGAGACGTGTTCCACCACCTGCCACGCCCTTTCCCTCTGCAGCCTGCCAATCATTGCACTGGAGGGGTACACTCCATGTGCAGCTGGGGCAAGCAACCTGCAGGCATCTGACTGACCAAAGGAGTTGTCATTTTATGTAATCTTTTTATACCGTGAATCTTTACTGAAGGCTAAGAACATTTCTGGGGTTCGGCCCTGAGTGCTGGGGGCAACAAGCCTAGTCCCTGAATAAAAACTCACTGTTGAGAACATGCAGCTCACACACGCCGCCATTTTTGAGACTTAATTGGCTGTAAGAATCAAAGAGTCAAAATCAAGATATACCAGTATCAGGTCTTGCGGGCAGCGGTTTGTGTAGTGTCACCTCCGGATGGCTCGCTATCATCTATCAAAGACCAAGCGAGGCTGGTCGACTCAACTGAGGCACCGCCCGCCTGTAACAGTTTGCGCGCTCATCAGGTTTAAAGAGTTCTCTTTCCTCGCCTCAGAATGAGACATTTTGAGATGCAGGGGGACCGCGCGTCTGTCTCCTGATCTGGCACAAACTGTTCCGTCAGGCTCGGCAATCTGACAGAGTAGCTCAAATCATTACAGGGAGCGCCGATGCATAGCCCCTCCGCAACCGAGCCAACGTACGCACACAATCCTCTCGGCGTGAACCTTTCCCCCCCCATCAGGGCCTCTTCATTTTAAGTTGAGCGGGCGACAGACGCTCCAAAATAAGAGTCAAAGGTTTTCTGGGAGAACCTGACGGACGTTAAGCTCCGCCATTGACAGCTACTAAATTCGCGTGTCACGCTGCCGCAGCCGGGAGGACGCGGGGCGCCGCTGGCAGGCTCGCCCGCGAGGCTCTCCAAAACCCAGCCGTTCTGAAAGTGCCGCTGAGCTCCGTTCCCGTCGCGTCTTTATTTTGAAATATTAAGTGGATTGCGCTGAAGAACAGCTGCCGAAAGTCGAGGAGCGTTAAGCCCTCTTAGCTGCAGAGAAGTGAGAGCCATGCTCTTCTCCGTTACTCAGAAAAAAACGCGGACGTGTACACTGCACTGACACACTCATGCGCTTGCGCATGCACACACACATGCGTGAGCACATGCTCTCATGCATGCGTATACACACAAAATACTATACTGCATTGGTCCGAAGCTCCTGTCCAGGAGGGCCACATACCCTGCCTGTGGTTTCCTTTCAATCAACAACCAGTTTAAGCCTGTGAAACGTGGCGTGTGGACTCTTTAGCCAATCAGTGACTTAAATTAAGCACACTAATGGGCAGAAAAAAACCCAAAAACATCAAGGGCCAGATTTGAGTATCCCTGTCCAACTGCGAATGTGTTCGTATTCAATCAATGATGCACACGCCATTTGTAAGAGCAGTATCTATGTTACACCCCTGCGTTTCTGAAGCATGTTCTGTCAGGTGAGCATTAGCGACGCTAGCATTCTCTGAGAGCAGGACAAGCGTGTTTGTACAGCTGAAGAAAGCAGAGCCGGCTAGAGCAGCACGGCTTTGCCCTGAAGAGTATGGGAGAACCGCATCCAGCAAGCGCAGCACTGCCTATTTTTCAACTTAATTAACACCACAGAGATGTGTGTGTGTGTGTGTGTGTGTGGAGAATCCTGCCTCCTCGACACTTCAGGGGGCACGAGCAACACTTAAGGAGGGTTGCTTTCACAGCTGCGTGTGTGCGTGCATCAGAGTTTTCATTCACGCCCTCCTCCGAGTTCTATATTTAGAGGACAGAGTAGGGGACACCCTGTACTGAAAAAGACGCTTCCAGGGACGTTCAATTTAACCGCCACGGGGCCTTTTGTCCTCGACTCCGAGCAGGAAGCGTAATTACACGCTACGGCCCCATTCACACGAGCCCAGTTTGGAGGATCACCGTGTAATTAACCAGAGGCGCTAAAGAGCAGGGAGCTTCAGAGTCAGCCCGGGGGCGCCCCTGTGTACGTTGGCCACGTTTCGTTTCCGCCCACAACTGCAAACTGTAGCAAGCTGTCAATCGTTCTTATTTAGGCAATTTCAATGTCTGTTCGGTGAGGAATTACCCTATACCCATCTCATACTCACATCCAACACGGTCAACGAATGCTTTTATTTAATGGAAAATAATCCCTTAAGAAAGTTGTATTTTTTACTTGATTAGCTTATGGGCTTATGTGATATCTGAGGGGTCCCAGCAATTTGGTGAACCCACCCAGTGTCCATTTGTGGAGAGTGGATTGCAGCACCAAGCAGAGTGAAGGACCAGGAGCCAAACCTGCACTGAGTTTATTAAGTTCAGGGAAAAAAAGAGCTTGACAAATAAACTTGGCCACAAAAACAAAGCATCCGCAGGGCCCCAGGGGTGAGACTGAGAACCCCTGCCGTGGAAGATTTAAGAAAGATGTGACTCTCGCTTGATCTCTGGACTCAAATTAAGTACAGAGTTTAAGGGTAGATTGAATCGCCCCTGCCAACCTTCGTGAATTTCAGACTGGAAGGTTCCGGAGGGCATTGTGACATCACACGATTCCGCGCGCCAGCCCGAGCCAGAAGTCCCCAAACGGCTCGGCGCAGCAGCACTGCTCAATCACAAAGCCAGTGGGCAAAAGTCATTAGCCTTTTCATTCTCTTAACTTCCCCGGACTTCAGTCCAAATCCCAGGCTCCTTCAGCAGATGAATTAATGACGTGTCGGGAGAACGGTCGTTAATGTCTCTCTCCGCTCGTAACTCCGGTAACGGCGCCCGCTCCATCTGTCCTCACAGCGTTTTTTTCTTTGCATTTGTTCAGCCCCTCCCCAACCTCCCCGCCCCTCGCCACCACCATAACCACCACCCCCACCCTTCAGGCAGAGCACACTCCCCCTTTCTTTTAGCCATAAAGCTGTTGTTCTTCCTCAGTTCCATTATCTCCCTTGGCGTTAGCGTAGAGGCTGAGTGGAACTGTTTCTGTTGCTCTGGGAGTAACAGGCACGGAGGCCTCCGATGACGACACACGCTGCCTCACACACCCTTTATTTAGCCAACGCCTTCCGGAGGCCTATAGGAGTGAGGGGTAGCTCTTACAGAACTAGGGCTCGTAATCAAAAAGGTTAGAATGAGGCACGACCACTGAGCAAGGTGCTCACCTAGCAACAGCATCAGTAAAAATCCAGCTGAATAAACAGATTATTTATGAGAAATTGGCTACGTTAACTGCCCTGAATAAGGGTTTCTGGCAAGTCCATTCATTAATTCATTTTGGTAGAAAGACATGAGGATATTTCCATAGCCTCCATAAGCCTCATTCTTGCAAATAATAACATCACAGGACCTGTGTTGCGCATTATCTGTAAAGTACCAGCCTATTTTATTCAACGTCTTTTTATTTAATTTATCTATCCCAGCATTTTCCAGGAGTATAGCTTGATTGTTTTTCCCACGTTGGCTCAGTTGGTTTGATTGTGACAGCCTGTTTATAAGCTGTGCTATAGCCTACATGGATATGTCCTCTGATATGTTCAAATGGCAAGCACAGATGGGAGGAATAGCCTGTACCTGGTATTAAACATGGCTGTTTATGTTCTTATATACGAGGTCGGTCATCATTCATTTCCTTCATCAGTGCAGCCAGAGTATGAAACTAAAGAGAACCTTCCTTACAGCAATAGACCAAGAGCTGCCTTCAGTAGCAGAAACATTTACAGGCAGTCCACTGAGCTTGCTTGCTTTTCATTGAGCTTTCCACCATGACTGACAGGCAGTCTACTTCAGTTTGCTGCATGTAATACTGTGTTAATAGTCTGGGGCCTCAGTTAATTTGCTTTAATATGAACCTAAGCACATAAGAGTATAAGAGCATTACAGTGACAAGAGCTGGCCTTTCAGCCCATCCTTCCACATCCCTGTCTGTAATGACAGAGAAACTGTTTAAATATGGCAGCTCTCTCTTGGTTGTTGAGGTCTGTTCTCTTGGCAGGTTCAGGTTTTTCTTGTTTTTTCCATGCCAGTCCTAATGTTCCACAGACCGCAGGTGACCTGGCTCACCAGGGCTGCCACATGGCACTTGTTCCTGTCTGCCTCTCCCAGGAGCGCTCGGCTACAGCTGCTTTGCTTCGTCCGCACCACAGCCCAGCTGGACCGCCGGAGAGCCGAGCCGCTTCGCTGGTGTGGCACATGGACGGCTTTCAAAGGACACAAAGACGCGTGGCGCAAGCTCACATTCCGGGGTCAAACTCTGGACAGCACGATACCGTGGGGAAGGGCGTGTACTCGCCGGCTGACTATTTAAAGACGGCGGTTGGTAACATTCCACGGCAACTGATGTGGGTCCAACTGGAATGGCAACTAGAGTTTGTACTGCTGTCACGTCGTTTCTTATTATCCGGGTCTCATAATAGTAGAATTAGCAAGTGATTCAAATAGATAGGGCATCTCCATCACACCCAACCCAACACCCAACACTTTCTTAGTCATTCTTAGCCTTTGTGTTTCGTTTGGGTCAGATTTTAGTAAAAGAGGTCAGACATTTTTGAGAGATGTATTTCATGACCAGGGACTAAACCAGTGTTCATTTGGTTAAGGTTCTTTTTTTTAGTTATCTAATGTATTAATTAGATAAAGATGAAAAATCATTGAGAATGTAACTTCAAAACACTAAATTTCAATAATCTCCAGGATGAAAACCTTGTTTCATTTTAATTTTTTAATTAAACTGAGTCAACCACATCTGGTAAATATACAGAATCTTTGGTAATACTGTAGAGAAAATGATGACGTGTGATCCTCATCACAGGCCTCGCCGTGATCACAGTGAACGAGCTCGGGGAGTCCGATTCCCCTCAGGGCAGGTCTCTCGTCCTCCTTCGCCCACAGCGGAACACCGGCCCCCGCGTCAGCCCAGGTCAAACCGCAATCGGACTCCGTCGCCAACGGCAATCTCCTGATGGATTTCAACGGCACGCCGTACGCTCTCGCTCTTCCTTCAGAAAGGACGCGTGCAGTAATGGGCTTGAGCAATTCAGGGTTGAGATTAAAACTGGCTGTGTGTGAGCTTCTTAATGGACTTGGGCCTTGGTGCTCTCAGGACCTGACTGAACCTGACACGCTGGCACTCCCATTCGCACTCTGTTCCAGCTGTTGGCAGGTTTGTGTGTGGGAAGCGGGGAGCTCTTAGCAGTTCGATGCCTCGCCTCGCCTAGAAGTAAATTTCAAACAATAACGCGAGGCGCAGCTTAACTGTCTCTTTTATAATAAGTCTTACCTGTCTTTAATCTCAGTTTGGACCTTTCAGAGATTTTTAATTTATTTATAATCCTGTTCTAATGCCATTTGGGTTGCTTGCACGCAGAGTATGGTATGCACAGTATTGTACTGAACTGTTGAAAAAAAAAAAACAGGTCCATCTGACCATTTGAAAAAATAAGGGCCAGGAATTTTGTCAAAAATATTTTTCGCTCACCATCAAAAGGTGGCAGGCGATTATTACACCATCCCCAGCTGAAACTGCAATATTTTTAAATATAGGTTCATGCCTTTGAATCTCCAATATTATTTTTTCTCTTAAAAAGCCTTTTTGAAGAGCTTAAGGCTTGTGGTTTAAATTACCTTTTTACAGCAACTGTACAGTAAAAAAAATCTCTATTTCTGTATATCTCTGTGTTCTTTCTCTCAGTAGATCAGGAAGGAGCAAACGATCAGGGCAATCAGGGTCCGCCACCTGCCTTTGTGAAGCAGGGCAAGAACCCGAAAAGTGTGCAGGAGTGAAACTTCACAGGGCCGAAAGTAAGGAGAATCACACAATCAAAAAGAAATTCGGTCAGGCTGTGTAAGTGAAATAGCATTAACACGAGGAACATCAAAGTTAGCTTATCCAAGCTTATCGCTGTCCAGCAGGCATGAGCCTGGCGTAATGTCTAGAGCTGTCACACAGAGACATGATGCTCCGCGTGCGTTATACTTATCAGCAAACTCACATAAACGCCAGGAACACAGATCACCACCCTTCACCGCTCAAACTCCAATGGAAACCCTGACAATAAGATTTACACCCCAACCTGAACCTTTGATTGTTCTTGGACCTCCACAGTATATTGTGTGTGAACATCTATCCCTGGGAGTGTTAGGTTGAATATCCCTATCATTTTTCAGAATTTTAAACATCTGTCAAACAGTTTCTGAATTTTGAAATTACGTTTTTCTTTAAAAATACCTACCCTACAATTTATATGCATATTCCGAGCCAACTCAGTACTACTGTTGAAAGATTCCAAATGGATTTAAATTCTCTTTGAGTATCATATGGTTTAACTGACACATGTGGCTTTTTATTAGAGCTTTGGAGAAGACTGCCCTCGAGGAATGGTCCAACTCACAGCAGTATATTCAGTGTCAGCTCATGGCATATGCTGTCCTCACTGGCTGTCAGCAACCAGTCATAAAGCATTATTTGCAGCCCCAAAAGAGGAAACTCAATTGCTTCAAGATTGTCCCAAAGTCACAATTCAAACACAGAATTCATGAAGGCTTCACCAAGATTCACAAGTGGAGAAATTTTGCATTTCTGCTGGAATGTTTACTGAATTTGGGCCTAGAAAAATCTACCAGGGTGGGAGTTGTCTCCTTGGCAGAGCATTTCTGGAAACAGTGATAGATCAACTTTGAGACAGTCCACTTTGCTCAGTTTCATGGGCGTCGCCGAGTTCTGCCCTCCTCCAAAAAATCATGACCATATTCTCGGCAGTATGGAGAAAATGTGGGGGACTCATAGGGGTTACTGTAACAGACGCTAACTCAAGGCCCCTAGGCAGAGAGTCAATGGAGCATTGTGTATTGCCCGGACTGAAACAATCGGTTCCTCCATAAAGTCACTGTACACATCACACCAGCCAAAGGAGGTCTATTCAGATGCCTGGATGTGAATGATCTGGACTGGCCTGACTTCTCTGTGACATTGGCCATCTGTGGCCCTTCGGTCCCGGGGAGAGCGCCTCCCCTGCACCGCGCACAAATAGAGCTGGAACTGAGGTCCTCCACAGAGGACTGGGGAGTCTCCGCCCACGCTCCGCCATGCCAGCGGGAGGAAAGTTCACGTTTATTAAAAAAAAATAAAAACCCAGGCGAGAGTCGTGAGCCGAGTGGGAGTACAGCAGAGCGAGTGAACACAGCGAGCCTCGACATCTCTGAGGGAATTACGTCCTGATATGACGCTGGACCAGCTCACAGAACCCCACGATGCTAATTGCGCAGTGCGCTAAGAGGAAGCGGCCAACATGACATGTCATGTCCTGCAAAGGAGACGTGAGATACGAGGCATAAGCACACACCCCCATTTTCTCCTTCCAGAGACTTCCTGTCTGGAACAAAAAAATGGGGGCCTGCTTATGCCTTTTACCTCTCCACTGCGGAACGTGACATGTCTACATGCCATGTCATGACGGCTGTTTTCTACTGGCGCTAGTCCTGCCTCCTGACTAGTGGCACTAGCCTTGACGAGTGAATTGGCAGATATAGTTTTAGAGGTCAGAGTCACCCTAGCCTTCCGTAAGAGCTCAGTGAATAGCAAAGTGTTTTTAAAAGGCATAAGATGAGCAGACTATCTGAATACATTGTTTTTTGGGCTACATAGTAACATTTACATGAATGTTTGTTTATTGGTAGATCTCTGAATGAACCCCTCTCACAGGTCCTCATACTTCCTCGGGCTAGTGATGCCCATCTCCAGGAAACAGTGGTTTCTGCTATTCACACACAGACATTCGTACACAATGGCGGGTTTGTTACAGTACAGTACATCGGGGTTCACAGTTCCTCTGAAGTTAGGTTTCAAGCAGTGTGCTAAAACATTCGGAAACAGGGCAGCCAGAAAATTACCATGCAGTCTTTCAGTTATAGTTTTACGCAAACGTCACCACAAAAAAATAAAAACAACACGAAGGAACCCCAAGCTGACCTCTTTCTGTGGTTAAGAAATAAAGACATACAGTTTGGGAGTGCACTTGCCATGCATCAATGAAGTTGGTTCAAAGAGCTTTATGAGTTTATGGTTTACAATGAGAAAAAAGAAGCTCATTATTATCCAAAAGAGAGGACATTCCACAGCAATAACACTCAATGGACAGGGACTAAAATAAACTCATGAAAATTCCCCCTAACAAGAAGCCAGAAAAAAATATCCAAGATGGTTTATTATTATTTTTTGTTATCGTGTAGCAAAACATGTTTACATGATTTTAACAGCCCAAAAACAGGCCAGGAATTCAGATAGAGGTAATCAGATACATGATTGTAAATGATTGACAAAAAACATCTAAGAAAATAATGTACTAGTGAAATGCAATTATTCCATTGACTGGCCAATTGTTTTCCCAAATTGTGCTTAAGAACAGCATGATATGAAACTCACCACTGTGCAGCTTCAGAGAAGCAAAGCATTATAAATGTAATCTGTTTTCACAGATCAGCAATTCAGACAGATGACTGATCAGCAAGTGAAATGCATGTTCAAATTTCCTTCCAAATTTAATTTCCTTTTAGTTTTAAGAGAATGTTTTCTCATTTTACTTTAGTATACAAACTAAAATAACTGCGCATCCCACATTGGTTTTTCGTTGGAACTTTAATTAAGGTCAGAAGTAAGAAGAGTTTTGAAATTCTTTGTGAATGAGGCCCATTGTTTTGCTGTAGGATGAAGCACTGTCCAGTGAGTTTGGAGGCATTTAGTTGAACTTGAGCAGATAAGATGCTTTGGTACATTTCAGAATGCATACTGCAGCTGCTATCAGCAGTTACATCACAAATAAAGACAAGTGGGCCAGTACCTGTGGCAGCCATGCATGTCCAAACCATAACGCCCCCATCACCATGTTTCACAGATGCGGGGGTATCAGGTATTTGGGGGTTTGTCTTCATTATGGTGAGAATTCTTCAGTCATCAACTGTTAAGGTCTTCCTTGGCCTTTTTAAGCCCTTTGTGATTACTGAGCTCACCAGTGCTCTCTTTCTTCTTAATGAGGGTCCAAACAATTGATTTTGGTAAGCCAAAGGTTTAGCCTATGTCTTTGACAGTTTTTCTTATATCCCATAATGCATCAAAAGCCTCATATTGGCTTCCTTGAATTTCATTGGCACAACTCCTGTTGACAAATGCCAATAACAAAGACAATTCAAAAGACAATCAAAAGCCTAGAATTTAGACTAGATACTGAAAGTTCGCTTTATACATGTACTATGGAAGCAATTGAACACACCTGACTAATCAGAAACACCAGTGAAGCCATTTGTTCCAAACATTATACAGCCCTGAAATAAACTAAAGTGCATAGAAATAGCCTTAAATAAAAGCTGAGAATGCACACTGTGTGAAGTGTCTGATTACAAATCTAAAATTCTGGAGTACAAAGCCAAATCAAGAAAAAATATCCCAAACATTATGAAGCTCACTATAGCCTATATCATTAATGATTGCAGTCTATGCGCCAAAACCAGTTCTCAGGGGCCTTAAAGGGTAGTGATTAAAGTGATTAAAACCTGTGCCGCTCATTTTCTGTCTGCGCATCTAACAGACTGAAGATTTGTGTTATCAGCACTTCCTTAAGCCCTCGGTGGCAATGGCGATCACTCAACAGGACGACATCCGCGGAGATTCAATCTGGCAGCGTAAGATGCAACCTACGCCTCCACACAGGCCACTCCTGGGCCCTGGGGCAGGTAGCACTGCTGCGACAGCTTCCGGAAGGGTCCGGGCTGGGAGGCTATTTTCCACTTCACACCACCGTCACTGTGTTGCTTCACCCCACTCCCCCCACCCCACCCCGCACCCCCCTGGGTTTGACTGGAGCATCGCACAGCACAATCATCCGTCTTTGTTGGATTATCCCTGGCAACCCTGTCTAAATACATCTCGCGTCACACTCCCTGATACCATCACTTCTCCCTTTACAAAACCTCTGCTTAATTCCCTTTTCATGTTATCAGCAACTGTGTCAATTTGAAATGTGAAAACGAGACATGCTCTCAACCGCATTTTAAAATTCATTTGATATGTATTTGAAATGCATCTGCAATGTGTGTTTTACAAAAGCATTTGAAATGTATTTACAATAATTTGTAAGTAATTTGTGTCTTTGAGAATTTGAAGACACATACAAACATATAAATGTCTTTTGAAATATGAGGACTCAAATACTTGACAAGAATAGAAAAGGTGAAAAATGTAAACATTACATAATATATTTTTTTCTCTGGGGGGAGCAGGATAGCTTATGTTTTATCGTGTGTATGGAATGATAATTCCTGAAACCCGTGTCAAATGCTGCTCTTGAGGTTGTTAAGTTGCAGTGTCAGCCTTAGCATTCAAACCTACAACACGCTGGCCTCAGCCTGATCCCCCATCCACCAGGTCACAGCACCTGCTTCAGGGACCAAGGCCTTCTATCCCCCATTTAGAGAGGCCTGGAGCCCCGTGTCTAATTCCAGCGCTGCACATGGCGTCCCCCCGGAGCCCCGCTAAGCAGATACTGAAGAATGTCCGCCATTTCCTCCGGCAGACGCGGCGCACGGGGCCGAGCCCGTACCGCCGCCTTGTTTTCGCAGCTGGCCCTCCGGGGCGAGAGCCCTGAGAATGAAAGGAGGGGAAACCATGTGACGGGTCTTCAGGGGGCCCCCCTCTCCCCACCCCTGCCTCTGCGGGGTGCATCACGGCCACCACCCCAGAACCTGCAGCCCGATTCAAACAGGAACGCAGGCATCTGGACCGGGGCGCTGCACTCTCAACCCACAAAGACACAGCTCACGGGAGCCTCCTTGAGATGTTACGAAACATCCGAAAAAACCTGACGGAGGAGAAAAGGAGGCCGGGCGCGGCCCCGCCTCGGTACAGTGGAAGGGGATTCGCCGGCCCTGCCTTCGCCATGGAAACCCCGAGCACGCAAGACGGGGGCCGCAAGCACGCGAAAAACAAACCACGAATAACAAGAAGGAATAACAACGCTCGATTAAAAAAAAGGATTTTTATAAAAAAGGAGACGGTGCCAGAGCGGACTTACGCGCACAAAGACTCCTGTCACACGAGCAGAACAGATGGCTGGTTGCAGCAGAGCCTTAGATTAGGGCACAATGACTGAGCGTGAGCGAGAGTGAGTCAGGGCCGCCGTCCATCACTGCTGCGGGGGACACGCCCCGGCCCTAATCAGCGGCTGTGTGTGGACATGCACGCCGCAGGAGCTCACAGGCGCCGCGCTAACGACACCTGAGGGGACCCCGTCACCCTGCACATGCTGCAGTGAGTCAGAGACACGACTATTATCAGAGAGCGTGAGAGAGAGGGAGAGAGAGGGAGGAAGAGAGAGAGAGAGAGAGAGAGAGGGAGGAAGAGAGAGAGAGGGAGGGAGAGGGAGAGGGGGTGAGAGAGAGGGAGGGAGGGAGAGGGAGAGGGAGAGAGGGAGAGGGGGTGAGAGAGAGTGAGAGAACGTGAAACGGCAAGAGAGCGAGAGGGAGAGAGAGAGCGTGAGAGAGGGAGAGAGAGAGAGTGTGGGAGTGAGAGGGAGGGTTACTCGTCTTTGCGCTTTCTTTTTTCTGTTTTTTTTTCTGCATTCTTTGGCAGGTGAGTTGTTTTGCAACACAAGTTCACTTGTCATGCAACTAAAACATTTGAATTTGAGAGGCATTTTGACTTGCGATGTTCTTTTATTTAACACTCAGAAACCCCGTAACATTACATAAAAACCAACACCGTCCTTACTCTCCTCAAACCCACAACCCGTAAACCCCAAAAACAAATACAAAAACGAATGAAACCCAAAGAGAAAGAGAGAGCAAGAGAGAGAGAGAGAGGTTCTGAAATCTCTATGTTGTTGTTAGCACGTGCCAGCCTAAATGTTTCACATTTAAGTAATTTTTAATATGAGTTCTGTTGTCCTCTTGTCACGGAAATGCATTAATTTATAATACAAGATATTTAGAAGTGAATTTTAAAGATGGAGAAAAGGCACAAAGATAACGAGAGAGGAAAGAAAAAGGGGGTGAGAGAGGGGGGTGCACTCTGAAATCCTCATTTTCGTTGCTGCTGTCAGGTAATGTACCGGCCTAGATGCTCAGTTTCTCAGGAAGCTGTCCTGACACTGTCGACCGTTCATGGAACAACAAGAACCGCGGCACACATCGGTGTTGAGCATACAGCAACAAACCAACTTCCCATGAACAGAGTTCAGCAGGCCACAGACCCCAGTAACCACACCACAACTATGACTCTGGACCATGAGTCCAAACCACTTCCCACGTCTGCTTGATTATTACAGTAATGCACCGTGAGTAAGCGGCTGGATTTGGTTCGGTTCTTGGCAGCGGTGCCAGACCTCTCTCTCTCTCTCCTGAGGGACAGGCGGAGTGAGAACGGAAGCCTCCGGGAGAGGAGAGCGGGCATCACTTCCATCCATCACCGGCGCCCGAGTCATTAATTCCAGGCCTGACCCGTCCTTTCGGACAGTTATCGACACATCGGCAGCCTGCGTGCGTGCCCACTCCGGGCACAGAGATGAGAAGCCGATAAAACGGTCTGCTGGGATGACTCTTCCTGCTAATACACATGATGTCAGAGTGCGGCGCCACATCTGTGATATCCCAGCTCATCTAGTGATGGGACTGTGAATACCAACTAAGCATTCCAAATGGGTAGAAGAGAAAAAATTATGGATAAAATTTGGTTTAAAAAAGAAAAATAAGAACATTTTATTTGTTTTTGTTTTTTTAATTAGCCAATGCAAATTGTGTTCTCCAATCATTAACCGAGCTAGAAGATGCTATACCCTTTATTCTAACCCTGAGAGAGAGAGAGAGAGAGTGTGAGTGTGGGAGTGAGAGGGAGAGAGAGAGGGAGAGAACCTGAGCTCTGGCTGTGCCTTATTGCATTGCGCACCTTCATTTGTCATTGGCCGCACACGCGGAGCACCAGAACACAATCATAGCCATACTGAGACCTGCAGGGCACGAGGCCTCCTCCCCTTCCACCTCCACCGCGCAGGCGCCTCACAGCCGTGCGGCAGGAAACCGAGCGAGGCGCTGACTGTGCGCTTCCTCACCACGTGTGAGTGTGCGAGGAGAGGGAGCCCGCCGCACGTCTCAGGCCCATCTGGTTTGGCCACGCTGCCGGACTGAACTCGCCAGGCAGCTGCTGGAGACCAGAGACGAGAGACGGGGGGGGGGGGGGGTGCTGCGAGTGATCTGCCAGCAAAGCTTTGAGAACGCCACATCAAGCACAGAGCTTCCTGTGAAACTGACCTGCCTGCACAGTGGAGCTCTTCTGCCTTCGGCGCCTGGCAGAACTCACAAGGGACGTCAGGGTGCAGCTGTACGACACCTCAGGGGGCCACGGGGGTCAAACCAGACTCAAGCATCTTCACTAACTACATGATATAGGGCAGGCTCTATACTGTCACAATTCACAAACCTTAAATCCCAGTTTCTTTTTCTTTTCTTTTCACATACGAATTCTGGAATTATGATTGTGAGTCCTGTGACTGTTATGTCGAATTTGAGAAAGCAAGCCTGCAGTGTGCTCTGAATCTCCCTGCCAGGGACAGGAGTGTACTCTGCTTGCAGGTTGCATAGCCAGACTTGACAGGATGAGGCCGTCAGCAGGCACACACAAGCATTAATTCTGAGAAAGGGACTACATCTGTGACTTCTTTTCTGTTGTGGAGCACGAACAGCAAGCTGAAGTCATAAAACACAACTATCCGGTTTTAGTCTCCTCATAAAACAAATACAATAATATAATTACAGTGCAAAAATAAGCTTTTTTTTTTGCACATGGGAGATCATGTGAGGTGCAAAACAAAATACATTTCCCATTACTCAATTTTAGGGAGATGACATCACTAGGCCATCATTGACATCACTATTATAGTAATTCACTGTAATTATGTGCCTGGCAGATGTCCTGTATCCGGGGCTGAAGTTTTTACATATGGCCACATATTTATCTTGCTAGATATTCATTACATTAGGTATTTATAGTTTGTGAGACATTGTCAGCCAGAATTTATGTTTTTTTTACAGTGCTTTTTGGATTTGTCTTTCTTGCAACAAGCAATAAATAATTTTATTTCAATTTGACACCCTGGTTAAATTAGGGTCAAATACATTCTAAATGAGGGTTGGGGTAGACGAGTCATAGGTAGAAGGGTGGCAGGGGTGACCGCCATTATTCATTTGAATGTTGTTGCTTTCCGTTGCACAAGTTGGTAGTAAACTATAACTGGATGCACATTTCAGCCACTGTAGAAAAGCACCAAATGTCTGTCAGGCCATAAACTCAACCCCATTCCTGGTCATAACATCTGTTAAACCTCTCTTCATTCAACAGAAGGATGTACTGTTGGTGGAAGCAAAAACTAGAACTGGCCGAGATTTCAATATGTCACGGTCAAATAGGTGTAACGGATGCAAAAAAAGTTCCGTATTGGCCTTAGTGGCGGCGTTGCCTCTAAATTCATACAATGGTTGAGCGGGGGTGCCGCTGATGCGTGCTTCTCCTGTATTGACAGTCCTCCAGAGGTTCGGGTTAAATTCAAGTGTCTTCCCAGGTCCTGAGATACGGTGCTGTGTGTTTCTTTTAAAAGCTGTCCGCTCCACGCATCTCTCAACCCTCCCGCTCAGACTTCTACCACAAGTGAGTGACTCCAGTTGGTAGACCAATATCTAAATCTATGGGGCGAGGACTTCTGTGTAACTTTAACTTTAGCTAAAGAACATCTCGTGCCTAGTGCTCGTTCCCGGCTGAATATAGTTTTTTTTTTGTTTTGTTTTTTTAGAACGCAGGATGAAACGTAGCTGCAACGCACGCATTAGAACAGTGCAGAGGGGTGATACGCAGTTGAGGAGACGCAGGGACAAGAAAAATAACGACGCTTCCTGCTTTGAGAAGTTTTATGTAATCTTCGCTTACATAATCGTAACCGGCGCTCGGCTGGGGCTGCAGGTTTTTCTCTCTTTTGTCACACCCGCAATAATTCAATATCGTAGCTTTCCGGGACATCTGCGCCTCTGCATTACAGCGCGTGAGATGACATCATCACCCAGGTGGAGAATATCTGTTTATGACTCGGAAACAGACGTTTGGTTCAGTTCACATGAAAGTGGCGCTGCGCAGATAAGTGATGATTAAACACGAGTAATTGGGTAAAATAACTAGCTTAAGCGCGAATATGCTGACGCGTTATCTTCCAGTCTTTCTCCAGCACCTAATCTCCGGCAGTTATCATTAGACAAAGGAGTTCACTGTTGGCTTTGAATATTACAGTGCACTGTCATTGTTGGTTCTTTCAAAGAAATGTTGAAATGTAACGCTTCTGGATTAAAGACACAGAAACAATTGTTTACCAAAAGTACGCCTTATTCTTCATTGCTACATGAAAGTTTAATGTGTACCTCGGCGAACGCGCCGCTTTGTAAAGGTGTGGTCGGTCTCTTTTGGGCATCTAAAACAACTGCGGGGCACAGCAGTAAATTCTGCCAGTCTCGGGCTCTGCAGTATGGTCATTTTGGCACGGAATACCCAGCTCAACTCCAAATTGAGTCATACCAAACACCCCGTGAATATTGGGATATTGCTAGACATCATTCAAATTGGGATAATGTCCAAAGCCTATAACTCATTAAGACCACACAGGCTAAGACTAAAGGACTTCCCTGTCTGGCTGAAGCAATCTCAGATCTCCACACCTGGATAAGACAGGCTCTCACAAGCAAGACAGGTAGTAGGTGGGGCACTCGGGTGTAGTAATGTGATATATTACATCTATTATTTAGTGGCCTATAAAATCAGCTAGAGAATAATAGTAATACTAATCAACATCATCATCATCAGTATACCATTCTGAATTACATTTTAATTAATGAGTGAAGTTACTAAGTAATGTGGGGGTTGTGTTTTATCATTCTGTAACTAATGGAATAGTTAGTCTTTCTGTAACAACCAGAATTGTATATTCAAGGTGTGATACCTTCATGCTTTTCCCCACCCAATGGTGGAAGCACGGATTGCACCTTTGAAGTCATCATTATGCCACCTGCACCCACACACTACACACCTGCACCTGACGCACATCCATTCCTTTGATGCAGTTGCCTGCGGGCCAATGACTATTAAACAATATAACCACAGGGTCCATATGATACTACATGAATGGGCTAGTGCTCATCTAAGAAGAAGTGTATCTGTCACAAATGACAAATGGTGGCCTGTGGGGATCTGGTGTGTTGTCAGGAGAAACTAGCAAAGTGGTAACCGGAGGAACTCTGGCTGACCCACCCAATCCCTTGTGGAATGAGGTCAACCACGTCCTGCTGTGATGGACTCCCAGCTATAGCCAATTACACGTGCAAGGTCGAGGCCCAGGTCCTGCACTTATGGGGCCCAGCCTGTCCTTAAGGCTACCGGCTGAGCCCCAACACCCCCCAGCACCCCCCCCCCCCATCCACCCCCCAGCATTAACACTCAATCATCAGAGACTTGTGGCACATAAGAATTATTGAGTGGCATAGCCAGCAAAAATACACTCAATATAATGAGCTAGGCGTTCAAGCCTAGATTTTCCACGTCTGAGCCCAGGCTCTGTCATTGGCCAAATACAACCCAGAGGAGGAGGAGCTTGAGGATTCAGCCGTGACTCTGATGACACACAACTTCTTCATCCAGAACAACAAAGCTTACACATGCCAGCATTATTCACTACTGCGTCGCTCAGATTCACAGCTGGATAATTCTTTCTTAAGCGGGTCAGGGCAGGGTGCTCAGCTAAAAGGAAGTCACATCTGCATCCACTGCACAGGCTACCCGCTGCGACTGTTCACATCACTAAACAATTTTTACTTGGATGTCTCATTGAGACTTAAAAACCTGCACAAATGAAACATACTCAAGATAGGGCAGGCCCTGTAGAACAGAGGATCACGTAAAAAAAATTAAGGTAAACAAGAGAATGTGTACAAAATCAAGAGGTTTCACTGTAAAAAAGGAAATAAAAAGTGAATATAAAGAGCCATTTAAACAGAAATGAGTGTTAATTAGCTTCAAAACTAAAATTTGACAGTGGTGTAAAACTGAAGCTTAAGTTTTGTCCACAGATCATTCCAAGACCATGGAATGTAAAAAGCCTAGCATTATTCTCTTTTTTGTCAAAATATATATATATATATTATTATTATTATTAGTCTTATGACTTTGTAATGATTCAGCTTAAGTTTGAACACTTGGAGCTTTGAGCAGCACCTAATTATTTCATCTGAGAGCAGGACAGTTTTGTAAGAAGTGAAAAGTCATACAAATTTAAATTGGTAATTTGCCTAACATAGCTTTGTAAATCAGCACCCCGCCGTGATGGCTGGTTGTTCGCGGTCCAGATAATGCGCCCTTCTGAACTGACAGAGAATGTTGCGTCGATAGGACAGGAAAATTATAGCCCTGATTGGGCAGTCTGAATCGGGGGGAAAATATGTCACTTTATAACCGAAAAAAAGACCATGGTACAGTCCACTACATGGTTCTGTGAGAGCCGGGCCTTTCAAATGAGCACTGCTAGCTGGAAAACTGTTGAGTGTCCTTACCATATGGAAGTGAGCACAGGGAACCCCCCCAATAATGCGAATAGCTCAGCTGTTGGCTAAACTTAGCAGAAGCTAAAGCGGCATTCGCATGCCTTCGCTAAGCCCCGAATGGCCACCATGGGCACTCTGTACACCACATTCCTCATGCACATTCCTGCCCAAATGCCAACAAGGCACGTGCTGAAACTGCCCATGTTTTCTGAGACTAAAGCTATTTTTGCTGAGCCGTTTACTCCTTCCTGGAGACCAAAAATGGCTTCCCGTTTTTTTCCAGCTCTTGGGGAACTACAATGCCCTTCAGCTAGGCTGTTCGATTTGTAACTATGGATAATACCTACTGTTGACCCTGGTGGTTTGTACCTGCATAGGATTCGGACACAATTGACAACATTCATGTGGAATATGTTCAATCCAGATTTGCAAACAATAAAAAAATCCACGCACACACACACACACACATGTGCGCACGCACACTCATGCACACACACATAATATGTATTGACTGAAACTTAAGTGTTGTTGAGTATGACATAGAAGTAGAATTATTCATGTAGAGCAGTAGTCATTTGGGTGATCAACACATGGTATGTTTACAAGACTAAGGGTGCGGCAGCAGCTTGGGCCAAAATACCAAATCTACAAGTACACCACATCTCCAGACAAGGACATGGTGTGCTAACCAGCAGAAAGCAATAAAAAAAGATGCTCAAAGTGAGGTATCATTGTCAAAACAGATGGAATGTTTCCTCATCAAACATACAATTTATCAGAGCACTGCCCCCCCGCCCCTCATGGGTGGATATTGAATGTGACAGTGGAGACAGAATTATTATTTATTACATTATCTCTTGCTCACTCGCTCACTCTCATTTCCCCTCCCTCCCTCTTTTTTCTCACCACTCTCTTTTCACTCATTACTCCTTTGGCTGTGGTCCATCCTACCCTCAAAAACCAGAAATTCCACTTGTACCACTTCCACACTGTGACACAAGGTATGTTAGGGTGAAATTCCCCCTACTGTGAAAAATATATCCTGACCTGGAGGTTGAATTTCCAATAAAACTGAAAAATATGCACAATGTATAGGTCTGGACTGACCTTGCTCTGGGATCCATTGATTTAACAATTGATAGGCCTCTAACCATGAAATGTTTTTAAAGTGCTGTCTATATAAAGTCTTTGAGCGTGGTATCAAAAATAGCCACGCATTACTGTGTTCACACGCGTGTGGCTGAACACATGTACGCTCCGTCATTTATTTCCGGCTCCATAAAAAATACTTTGAGATGCATAAAAAATAACCTTTTACATCTCATGGATAACCTCCAAAAACGAATGGCTAGTAAAACAACGTAGCATGAACGAATATACCAGCTGGTACATACACTGGTTCATTTTGATTGGCTGGCGAGGTTACCCTGTAAATACAGGGAACAAATTACTGACTCACACTTAACTTTTATACAATCAAACGCCTTTTTAACAGGGCAGCTGGAGACACTGGCTGTATATTTTCAGAGAAGAGGAGTGTTTCCATGGAGCAGTGTTCTGTGACATATTTTCTAGAAATAACAGTGTTTAGATGGAACGCCGCGAGCGCACACCAGATCGATGGCCCTTTCCAGGCTGATTTATAAACGCTCGGCACGTCCAACGAAAGCGCTTCCCTGAGGTTTATTTTTCCATGACAAGGGAAAGCAGGCTCACTAACAAGGGAGGGGGGCAGACAGAGCACAGGAACGGTGGATATAAACTGACCCGGCAAAGTCAGAGGGCTGCCATGTCCCTGAACCCTGAGTAGGTTTTCTGTTCTCACTGACGAGTACAATAATCCACAAGACTGAGTTAAACATTAAAAGAAAATCAGTGCACTAAAAATGTTTAATTCATGTTGACAAGCTTAAAAAAACAAATATCTTCTTCTCTGTCTTTGTTGTATGTATGTGTGCTCTTCATTCTACAGCAACTGTAAGGCCACCCTAATGCTCCCAACTCGGAACTTAAATTTAATTCTGTATGGCTTTGAAAGACGGCCTGCATATTCCAAAATACTGTCTCTTCTCAACCAGAGATTCTTGGAAATAATACCATGGTTATCTAATAAAAAAAGAAAATAAATCTTTATTCTGCAGGCTGATATGTATTTTGGTTTCAAGATCTATTCTCCTTTGTTTCACTCCTGATCCAAAGGTTTTGCTCCTGATGTGTCTTGAAAGACTGTGCATTCATTTACACTTGTAATCCCAGAAAACTCTTCCTTGTTTGTGAAACGTTTTTAAAAGTGAGCTATGAAACGGCGCTGTTTATCCAGTAAATACAAACCGTCCTTTTAAATCTGTAACAATAGCATATTGTCTTTTTCCTTTACGCTGCGGTTTACTTAGTCATTACAGAGCGCTTCGCACACGGGAAGATATTTCCTCGTTCGGGGAATGTGGTGTGATTCACATAGCGCTGAAGCGGTCCTTTGTGCAGCCCAGCGTTGTTGTTATTGTAAACGTGCGGCGCACTGCGGTTCAGACGGCAGACAGTCACTCTTTACCCCCGCCGTAACTGCTCTGACCCGGGGTAGCCCCTTCCACCGGATCAGCGGGCCGGCCCCTCGCGAGCAGCGGCGCTGCGTAAACGCCGCTCTTTCTCAGGCGAGACCTCCCCCTGAACCCGCAATCCGAGCGGACCCGGGGGGGCGGGGGGGTCCTGAAAGGGGGCCCTGTGGGCCGAGCGCGTCTGACACACGGGGGGTCAGGGAGGCTGCCGAGGAGAGGCGACACGCGGTCAGCGAAGCGGACTGAAATCTTTTCGGCTGAGACCGCGGCTTTCCAAGAAACGAAGGGGCGAACTTCATTGTTAACTCCTGCGAAAGCTAATCTCTTCACTGTAGAAAACAGAGAAAAGGCCTTAATGGAGCCCGGTTCTCTTCCAGAACTCGTGTGCTCCTTCCCAGAAACGGGTTTCTCCGGAACCCCACTCTTGACGCATTTCCAAGAAAGTCGAACGGCGAAAGAAAAGTGCGGACATCTCAGTGAGAAATGAGAGAGTTGGTTCTGAATGGATGCAGAGAAAATAAATATGTTAAAGATCAGCATCGCAATGCCTTGAAAAGGCTTTCATACTACAACTCGTAGGCATCCTCTTTCACTTTCTGTTGTGTTTGGCATCCTTTTCTTTATATTTACGGTTGATCACACTTCTTTGAGCGCTTCTGTGTTTTGCTACTTTGTCAATGAATGGTGAGAACTGCTAATAAAGAGAGTGGCAGGTTCTTCACCATTCCCTTGGCTCTGAGCTTCTCAAAGCTTAGATACTGTAAAGGATCAGCAGAGTGTAAGTAAGATATGTTCATTTGGAATCACAATTCCCAAGCTCATAACTATCCATATGCAGCCCGCTCTTTGGTTTGTCCAGAACGATGGCACCTTTTCATATCCAAAGGGATAAACTTGTGTCTCAGCTATCCTAAACTCCTCTGTGGATGCAACAATGTGGCCTCCATGCCTATCGGCCCACAAGCATCTGTTAAGTGATCCTGTGAGGAAGAGATCCATGCCAACGTTCCCTTCCATTTGCCATGTGAAGGGAAGGCGCTGAAATTCCAGAATGTTCCAGACTGTGCAGTGTGCAGGTCCCTGGTGTGAATAATTTATTGTGCGCTTGGTACCACTGCGACAACTCCTTTTGCTTACTTTGTCACATACCAGAGCTTTGAGATGCCATCGTGGCTCAGAACCTGGTCATAGTCCTGTCACTAGTCATTTACAGACTGAATTCAATACCAATAGAAAGCTCTATGCCCATGGAATTGAAAACTGTGGGATTGCAGCAACGTTAAGATTAACAACAACAATATTTCATGCTACAGCCTATATTATATCCTGCTCTTCAGGGCCATTGTACTGGCCATAACTGGACACCAGACCACGAACAACATATCAGCCTATTCAGGGATTTGTGGACAATTAATTATTCCTTGACCTAAAAAACATTCTGTAAGAGAGATGTGCGGAATTACTGTCATGAATTTGCCCTAACTTCCAGCATGACAGCAAAAAATGTCACAACAAAAAGCATATGTTTATGCTCATGATAAACAAAAGATAAACAAAAAAGAAATTCATTAGGGATTTGGCAGTACAAAACAGATACCGATTTTTCTGTTGGATCGTTCGCATAAACACAACATAAACCCAATTAGACGATGCCTGTTCCATTTTCTTTCCTTGTCCGACGACAAAACTACAGCTTGTTAGAGGGGCCAATTTGAAAAACATGCTTTCCAGGCTATCGGAGTGCTCTTCAACTGAGGGAAAAACAAGGAACGACAAATTGATAGAGGCCAGACAGACCTTTCCCGGACAGCTCTCTTCTGTTTCTCGACAATAAACGGTTGACATTTTCTCTCCAGGAAAGACTTGAACTTTAAATTTGCAGTTCATTGGCGGCACAGTTTTGAGCAGATAAACAGTGATGGGGTTTGTACAGAAGAGGGCCATTTTAACTCCTTCCGAACACACTGATGTTCACCCCTGAAGGCTGAGGGTTAAAACCCCCTTTTAACCAAACACATTGGGTCCCTGACAGTTCCTTGTCGATAAAGGGGCAAATCATGAAACCGACCCTGTAACCCTGAGGGCACTGGCCTCCCTTCTGTTTAGGATCAGTGGCCGATTGCGCTTTTCTTGTGTTTTTAAAGATCTTTACATCCCACTGGTGTTCTTCGAGTTCAGCTCCATCCCCTTTTAAGAGGTCAAGGAATCCGTTTCCACTTTTCTTTCATCCGGTTCCATGTTTTTGTTTCCTATAGGAAATGTCCACTGTGAAACACTCTGGAAGAGCCTGACTGTAAATGGTGCTACACAAAATGAAGGTTTTTTTGAATGATTGATTCCATAATTGATCGATTCATTGATTGTCTGTTGACCTGTCCAGGGGGTTAACCTCGGTATACCTCGGCAACTTCCCGCTACAGAATTCCAGATGAGTTGTGACCCCGTGACTGTCTGGATTTCACTGAGCTGCACTGTGAAGGCTCAGAAGGTCACCCTGGATGACTGTCACATTCCAGCGAAAATCCCGGAGACCTGACAGTGGCTACCAAACTCTCCAGGACTTAGCTGGCATCCATTAACTCTCTATGATGTGAAAACAAGCCGCTACATCCAAAAAGCAAGATGGAATTTTGCCCAGAACTGAATTGCTTCCTCCGTCTGCACTGCTTTAATCCAGAACAGAGGCTTTTCGATCGGGTGAGCAAATGACTTTCTTGATGGCTGTCGGCTGTTCTGATACCATTGATCTTACAACACCAACCAATGAACTGCAGACTCCCTCAACCTGAGCCTAGCAGCGGTGGCTCTATGCAGCCAAATTCTGCAATGCCCATTCCATGAAAGCAATCAAGAACACAATATCTGTGTAGCACAATGTTCTCATTAACCTGCATTAACATTTATAGTATGCAGTAAGTTTCTTTCTTTTTTACTGTAAGTTTTTTTTGGCTCCAGTTCAGTTTCCACTTTTTTTTCCACTTTCATCCGGTTCCATGTTTTTGTTTCCTATAGGAAATGTCCACTGTGAAATACTCTGGAAGAGCCTGACTGTAAATGGTGCTACACAAAATGAAGGTTTTTTTGAATGATTTATTCCATAATTGATCGATTCATTGATGAACCAGCTGCATTCATTGAAGCCCAGCTGCATTGTTCTTGTTTACGCAGCTCTGAAAATCACTGGTCAAGGTGGAAGTCACAATTATGAGATGGACAAAACTAGTAAGTGAACTGTACTGGACATTAAAATGCATAATATTTATGATAACATAACAACTCTAGCCTCCTCATTTCTGGTAGACTAGGAAAAAGCTATTTGACTTTTAAAATAACCACCTACATATTTATATAGAGTATAATTTGATGGATGTCAAAGGGAAGAAAATCCTTACATACTGTTAAATATGTGTATAAATTCATACACAAAACTGTATATATGCTATACAATATGTGGAATGAAATGCCCAGCCTTTCTCCACATTTTGAGAACGAATTTAATTTAAAAGATGGAAGACAGTTGATGAGAAACAAGCCCGTCCTTTGACTCTTTGAAGACAGCAGAGATCAGCCGTCAATTTGCGGAGAGAGAGAAACGAGCCGCATTGTGCACAGCTCTCAGAAACGCTAATGAAACTTTATAATGACTAACCACACGCGAGGCTGCAAGGTCCTCTTTTTTAATAACTCGACAAAGAATAATCTCATCTTTTTTTTTAATAGAATGCAAATAATTTAATCTTTTTTATATTATCCATTTTGTTTCCGTGGTGTTTGGTGTCCCTCTGTGATTGCTTTCAGGTTCATGCTCCACCGTTATTAAGTAAGGGCTTCTAAATTTAATTATTGAAGAGTCATTGTGGATTCAGCTCCCCATTTGCAAAAATGCACTGTGAAGAGGCATTCAGCCATCGTAATTTCCATGCAGAGTGATAGATTTTATTATGGATGCTCTTCTTCATTTTTCGTGCTGCGAGTAACAAGATAATTAAATGGGTAAAAAGAGAAAATGCTCGTGTTTACCAGCGCATTATATTAACCATGATCAAATGGCAGCACACATTTATTTCGCCAAATGAGTAATGACATACAGGTGAGAGAATTGAAAAATGACTTTTATAATAGACACATGCATTGTGGCACTGAATCTGATCATTAAAACAATTACTGTTTTGAAAGTCAGTCAAAGCAGTTATTAAAGCAGTAACTGTTTTGAAAGTCCAAATGTTTTATACCTAATCCTAGTACTTTGGCAATCTTGGCATCATAATGCTCCTCACAGATATTATTAGTCAAGGATATAATTAATTTGTGTAAATAGCACAATACAAAGCTAAATAGCACCATATAATTTAATATTGTTGTATCATATTGATGTTATTATTAGATTTGACATTGTTAAAAAGATAGTTAAGGTAACAGTAAATGTTTTTAGGGCACAATTAAACAGTGCGTTTCTTTTAAGAACAGATTGTGCTGTGGAACTTAGAAAGAACACTGAACTGTCCTTGGCACTTAGTACAGAGGCGTTATCCACCATCTAACAAGTGATTTTTTTTCTGAGATGGAATGTCCATTATGTCACCATGGAAACTGTTCAGGGAACCTACCTCCAACATTCTGATTGACAGTTCTCTTGCATTTCCCCCCACTTTGGAGGGTGTGGAATTTATACGACATGGAAATATGTAGGTACAGCATAGGAGGAGGTCGATGTGCATAGAGCAGGCAATGAGAAATACAGGAACGTTCTGTTGACAGGGTTATTTTACACATTCTTTTTGTTTACTTTAGGGTTCCCTCGATTCAGGCACAGACTATTTCTCATGCAGCGTTTACTGACATCCTTACATTATGAATGAACACATGAATTATTTAAAAATTCATGAGCTGCCATGCCTCTGGGCAATGTAAAGTGAGTAAATAGGATTTCGCAAAAAAAAGAGAATAAGATAAGATAACCACTAGACTATACAAGGAGATCGTAGCATAAATGCAATTTTACAGTCCTTAGCCTGACTCATGAAGGTTGAGACTAGATTAAAATTCATCATCTTCAGCTGAGGACGTTCTCTACAAAGCTAGAATAGAAATGAGACAGAGACACTGTTGACAGGACATAGTTCTTCCAGAGTACGATATTGTAAACACAACAGCACACTTTGTACAGAATAAGACAGAGCGTACTGTCAGCGGTGGGTGACCGGACAAAGTATACACAGAAGTAGTCACTGTGACACCATTTTCCAGAATGTTCTTAGCAACAGCATTACTCCTATGAAAATGTGCCTTTTCTGGAATGCAAACAGCATAGCTATGGCCAGAGTGCAGTTTATCAAAACGGCAATGCCTCAGAATTGTCCCAGATCAGGAATAATCTTGCTTGCCTCCCCACAAGCTGGGATACTTACATGGCAATTGTGCGGCACCGGTAAAATTCAGAGGGTCTTAGCCACCCTTGTGCCATGGGGGAAGTGATTCATACTATGTGACGTATGGGACGGAGATCTCGAACAGATAAAATATCATAGCACAGGCCCTACCACATCTCTCAGGACCCTAACCCTAACCCAACCCTAACCCTAACCCAAAACTCCTCATCTGGAACCCTAACATCTAAAGAAGCCAAGGGACCCCGAACAAGTGCCAGTCAGGGGGTTAGGTGCCGTACAACAACCTGTCACTTTGGGACCTCCCCTCACCTAAAATCAAGTGATGTAATTACTGCCTTCCCTTGACATTTGGTACAAGGGTCAGCTGCATGATCAGGCCCAGAAAAGTTCTGAAAGGGCTGCAGTTCACTGCACATGGATGCATACAAAGCAAGAACGTGGGAGACATGTAATGGGATGGAACTATTCTTTGTAACTGACATTAGAACTGTTAATAGGGACTTGCTATGAGAAATTCCACTTCCTGCATGGCTCTTGTGTGGGATGGGTTTATTATAGCACATGATAACGACCTCATTTCAACTGTTTTGCAGTCAAATTTTGAAACTGTTGCATGGTGGAATGCATCTATACAGACAATGTTGAAAGTCAGTCTCGATAAGACTGTCCGCATAAATAAATGCGACTTCAGCCGACTGCTTTCAGTGCTCTTTAAAGATCAAACAATAAACAAACCGATTTGAAGAGCTGAACAGAGAACTTGGCACATTTGGCCTGTTAGATTACACATTTGTCCAGATATGCAGTGGGGGAAGGGGCCAACGCATGTCCGCACACTGGACTTCGCTCTGCTCTGTCTCACAGATGGCCGTGAGCTCCCAGCAGGCAGCTGGGTGGAGACAGGCACTGCTTCGTATGAATCTTTTGTCAGATATTCACACAAAGCGGTGGAGGACTTACCTGGTGCGAACCCACTTCTCTCGAGGAAGCTGGAACTTTCCGGGCCATCGGCTGTCACATGCCATCTTGTTCTTCAAATGGATTGGCTAATTAGTAATACTGTTCGGAGTTAATTAGACGGCTCATTAAGAGGGATCAAGCTGGCAGCTGATGGAAGAAAAGTGTCAGCTCTCTTTGGTACTTTTTCCAAAAACCTTGTAGGCCTGGGGTTCCTGAACTTTATAAGTGCACGACCCACAAAAAAATAAAAGTGAGCCCAGTAAAGTCCTTTCATACCTACGGCCGCTGGAAACAATGTTGCTGTACATTACAAGCTGCTTTGAAGTTATTTGAAGTGTAATTTCTTGCTTTAGACCACAAACCCCTGAATGCCCTATACCTGCCATTGCAAAGCCAGTACTTATCCTTCATCATACACAGAAACTGTCAGAGCTAATGGAAAACATAGACTAGAGCTGAAATAATATTGAAAAACCCCAGAGAGAACTATCCCTTTAATGTGACTGCTGTGAATACCAAGAGAAAGTGTGCGATGCACAGCAAGTTATTGTCGTCCTGTGTATCTCATGATCAGCTCATCCCTCCAGTGGGTCCATCAGACAACTCCGCCCTTCAGTTTGAGAACTGGGATGCATTCACTGACATCCAGTAAAACCGAGCAGGAAAAACTGCTTCCGAGCAGCTGTTTATCGTTTGTCCCTCGTTATGCAACAGCCTCGATTTCTGAGAAAGGCGAGGGGGGAGAAAAAAACCGAAAGCATTTTTGATCACGCAGCCAAGCAGCTAGCTCTCCGCTATCCGCCGCGCTCACGCCCGCAGTAAGGCCGAAGTAACCGTCTGAGGACAGATGAGGCAACACGGTTACGCCCAAATAAAATAAACCCTCGGCCGAGGCGTTTCACCAGCGGGGACTGCAAACACGTGCGGGGAAAGAAAAGCAATTTAGCCTCCGCTCCAAGTCAACGTGCGGGTCAAAGCTGCACGAGCTCTCGATGCTAAGGGAAGACGCGGCTAGCGCAGGCCGAGCAACGCTGCGCGAGCAGAGCTAACTAAATCACATTAGCGTTTAAAAGGCGCACTCTCGGTAAATGGAACAAAAATGTCCAAAATTTTTATTCAATGCCTTGTAAATTACCCAGGATGAAGACCCAGTGTGTGTTTTTTTTCCATTACTGACACTGACCAGCACTCAAAGGCAAATGAGCACTGTACTCACACGGCCCTGGATAAGAGGTACGTTGATAACAAAGCACCGCCAACGCGATGGAGTAATTCCTGTCTGTACTCTGGGCCCGCGGTACATTTTCTTCCTGCTTTCGACTCATAAAAATGGCTTTTAGCTGCATGCAGAGACGCGCTTTGCCGCGTAATTTAAACTAATGGACAACGCCAGCCCCGCTCTAGAGGGAAGCACGCTGAGGAGAGAGGGCTCGTGAGCAGCCAGACCGCCCTCGCTCGCCCGCAATCCAGCCCTCATCTGCTTCCCCATTAGGACACAGGCGGCAAGAACCACGCCTGTGTGCCTCACCAAAAAAAAGCAATAACTCCCCAAAGCCTGGCATGGGGTATTTTGGACAAGGCCACATCCAGGCTCTCAGTGTTATAAATGGCTTTTGTGCATCTGAGAAGTCGGCATCAAAGCGACACCGCTGCAAGGGCAAGAAAGAGTCATGTATTTTGTGACAGCAAAGAGTAAATTCCCCTCAATTTGCGGGGATTAATGTCTTTTCATGAGATAAATACGAAAGGTCTGAACAGGTGCGGGTCTCTGAACAACCCTCTCTACCTCCCTCTTGGCAAAGAAAATCCAACACTGGCAGCTATTCAAAAATAGAATTTAAGTAGATCCTGGAATTAGCAAGTTCATGACAGCAGAAAAGAGCTGCAAATAAGAAGAGCAGAAAACAGTAAGGTAAATATTCAGGTAAATATCCAGGTGTTTAAATGGTGCAGTCCAGACGCTCAAAATAAAAAACTAAGAGCAGCTATTAGCAACATTTACTGGACAAAAGAGGCATGCATCTCATTGAGGTAGTAAAAAGCGATCGAACACTGAAACAGCAAGAAAAAAGCCCCATAAAACGGACCGAACGGCGGGTGACAGGCTCGTGCTCGCTCAGGACAGGTTAACCTCTCAGAGCGGCTGTCCGAGCTCATTCCCCAACGCGTCACAGCAGCGTGCGGCTATCCGCTCTACTCCCGTCACCCCTCCCTCAAAGCGCAGGCCGTCCAAGGGGCGAGCCGTCCGCGAACGCGGCTGGAGAAAGGTGACAAACCTCGCGCACGGTCTGGCGCTTCCGCCTCCGAGCCTTCGCGGCTGCCGTGGGGGGACCTGTCAATCACCGGGCCGAGGCGTGTCCGCGCGGTGCGAGCGGTGGAGCCGCGGGCGATGACATCACTCAGGATGTCTGAACCCGCTGCTTCCCAAGGCGATCGCGCTTCCAGAAACCTTAAAGGAAGATGTTCAGAAGCATGCCAGATCAAAACCCCCCACACCCCCACCCCTAACCCCAAACCCCCAGGAGGACAACGACGGCTTCACGACCCACAGTCAACGGCAGCCATCTTTGCCAAGTACACAATCCAAGGACAATCAACATCAGGGCGTTCTTCCTTTAGTCGTGAAATCCTTTTAATTATTTCGCACACATGTCTTTGAGGGGGACTCATTAGGGGGGTTTTTGAGGGTCGTAAAATTAAGCCTCTCACTGTAAGTGCCCATGCTGAGCACGGGGTGCCGAGACAATTCTCACCTGAGGAGGGTGAAAACACTCCTACTTATAGTCTCTACTTTCTTATGTAGTACCAGTCTGCACCAGACCCTTCCGGCTGAAGTGCTATCCACTTTCAGCCCCCTATCAATTTCACATTAAACCGCCAACCGTGAAGATAAGTTCCAGCAAGCACGGTTTACACTGGGTGTCTTCGCTCCTTTCTTTTATGAATCAATCAATTTACCTTTTTTAAGTGTCGGTGTTACCGGTTACAAGTGTCAGCGGCCTGGATCCAGTCGCCTTTTGTTCATTACTTTGATTCTGAAGTGTTCATTTTCTTCATCAATGACATTAACTCATCAATGACAGTGACTTCATTTACTGACATTGACTGTGTTTGTGTAGACAAAAAAAACAAGAGTTTAATTTAACACATTTGCTTGTAATTGCACATTTGAGAACTGAAGAACAAGTAATGATTGAATCCATGCCAGCATCTTCAATCACACTTTCCGTCATGTAATGGCCTTTAACATTTATGCAAAAATGGAAATGCTCCCACAGAAGACTGTCCGCAAGATCTATCACTAAGAATCTATAAGTCCAAGACTTCCAATTCATCCAATACAAGGTGATCCACAGAGCACATCTCACTCAGTTTAAAATGGGGTTCAGGGATTCAGATACATGTTCACAATGCACTCTTAATACTGCAGACAATTACCTTCATGCCATTTGGTCATGCTCACCCATACAGCACCTCTGGTGGGAAATCTCCAATAAAATAGCCCTATTAACAGACTGCCATATTACAATGTCTCCATCCCTATGTCTACTAGGAGAGGTTTCACAAGCCAAAATGCCCTATAAACGTACAGATATTACACTCATCACCCTAACTAGCAACAAGAAAACTATCCTCATGGGCTGGAAATTAAAAGTACAGTACCAATAGCACAAAGGAAAGCTTTCTTCATTGATCATATATCTATGGGAAAAATGACAGCCTCAGCCAAAACATCAACCTGCAGAATTTTATCAAAACTGGACCCCAAATCATAAATTCCTTAAATAATAATCCCATGATCCTCCTCCTTTTTACTCCCTTTCTTTTTAAGTTTTGCCACCAGAGACAATCCAATTTTTCATTTATTAATTTTTTATTCTTTTATTATTTTATCATTTTCATTGTCATATTATTCCTAACACATAGCTCATTCTCTCTACACTCACACACATCTTCTCATACTCTTATACTCCCATATCCAATTTAACCGGTAATATGAAATGCAGCCCTTCTCAATCGTCCCTCTGACTTGTTTTATTGCTACCAGATAATAGCTAAGCCCCAGTGTTCATATGACGGATGTTCCTGTCTTATGTCTTTAATGTTGTTATGCGTAATGTGTTTATTATTATAGATTTTTTATTTATTTATGTTCTTGTATTTTGTTTTTTTCTGTTGTTATATCCCTCCCTTATGAAAAAATCACTGGTGAAATTTGCCTTTTTTACAAAATTTTACATGTTCAAAGAAAATGTCCACATGTAAAGAATTGAATCATTAGCATCTTCACATGTCACCGACTTATTTAAATGTGAACCACAGTTTTCACATGTGAAAACAAAACATGTGACTTTAAATAACATAGATTACCTTTTACCCACTCTCATCTTTCAGTGAGATTATTTTTATAGTTCACATGTAGGCTGTGAACGTGTTGGGTGTTCACATGTGGTTTTCAAACACGTGGTTTTTGAACACGTGATTGTTTTTTCAGAGAGGTTTCATCAAAATGTTGTTTTTTTTTTTCAAATCACAACTGTAATAAAAATTAAGTTGTCCACTGAAGAGGACAAAAAAAAGTAAGAATCTCTAAGAGTTTAAGTCACGAATACCTTGCAGCTGCAGATGAAATCAAACAGTGAAGGAATGCACTGCAATAGCCAGTAACTGACAGGCAGTTTCCCTGGATACATCCACACAGAGAGAATGGGGGAGGGTTTCGGAGCTTCCATTGCAAACCCAGAATCTGTTTCTTCTGTAAATATTCCATGTGTGGCCTCTCTGAGAATTGGCCCTTTCCCACACGCACACACATTAAAGCGAGGGCATCGCTCGCCTTCCAGACGCACGCAGCACGTGGGCGACTCCGTGCCAAACCATTTTGCCTACGTGCGCAATCAGCGCCTCCAGCCAAAGCCCCTCCCCTTTATCTGGTGTCGCATATCGAGGGCTCGCGCTCCTCTTTTCAGAAGAGCTGTTACGCAGGCCAGCACTGCCGGAAAGACCGCGGCATCGTTTTACGGAAAGAGCGCGGCTCTCGGGAGTTCTGTTTAATTCACTCCCACTCAGTGCCGGGGGTTTTTGTTTCCCTTGTCTCACGACCATTCCCAAACTCTCATTTAAAGAGAAGAAGAAAAAAACCCTCCCCCTGGAACAGCTGCACTCACTATTAATTTTATGAGTAACTCATTTTAATGACAAAAACTCTGCTACGTGTGTCCCTGCACTGACACAAAGGCAGACAGGCTAGAGGCCCTGAGCTGGCTGTGACACTCGGGTCTCTGCTCCGTTCGGCCCGTGAGTTTCTCCCGCCTGTGTGGTCTGATGCGGCTCGGCAAAAATGCAGAAATGCACCGGGGGTGACATTAATGCCATTAGAATTCTGGCAACCCTGTCCTCTGTTTACAGGAAACCCATCTCCTTCCCAAGCCAATACTGTCATGCGCGTCACACAAGCCAAACAGATCAACTCTTGAGAAACACAGAATGCTGTAACTCCAAAGCTGCTGTACAGTTACTCAAAGTTCATTTTTGAATCCCTGAATACCCCTATGCAGCAATTAAAGCAGGCTGGTCTGTATAAAACTTATAAAATATCCTTTACTTCATATTAAACCTGCCTAGGTCAATAAAAACATACACTAAAACAGAAATATTGCAAAAGAAAACAAAAAGTGAACTGTCCCTTTAACACAGGCAGAGTTACCTCATGCAATCAGAGACTCTCACTGACTTCAACCAATAACTGAGAGCAACATGTTTTGATTGGTTTAAACGTGTCCAACAACGGATTGGACTGCCCATGACAAGTGCATTATTTCAGAAGACAGGGTAGCATTTTAAATAAATAAAGCATAAACAGGTCCCTCTGACTTTTCCCTGTTGTCTCCGCTGCTTGTTCATAAAACACTAAAATAGCATTTTTATTACTCTGTCCTAAAGCTACCCCACAGTCTGGTTATTGCTGCAAATCAAACGTGCATCTTCCATCCTGACGGACGTTTACAAAGCAAGCAAATAAAACAGAGGGTAGGAAAAGGCCCACACAGGGACAGAGGGATGGCTCGAGGACTCTCACACCTGACAACTCACCTGCCACTTTCCCAGCCCTGCTAGAACACAGCTGCTGCTGAGCTGCACCTGCAACTGCGGCTTTCCTCCAATCAAAAGTCATCCAATCAAAAATCAGTCACTGGGAATCGGCAGTCTGAATGAATTAAAATGGCCGCAGGTGGGTTTCTACATCCCCCGCTTTTACTCCTGAAACAGCCTCATATGAACTTCCAGGGCCTTTCTCAAATCTCAAAGGAGATCTCCTAGAAATCAGCTTATAAGGTCATAGGAAGAGGACTAAATACAATTAGCTGAATACATTCTCTCAACTGAAGACATTTCAAGACTAGACCCTTCTTTTTAGTCCCAAAAAGACTCAGAATATAATCTAAAGACAGCTGTCCTTGATTTCAGTCACTTCAGGTTAAAAGATCAATAAAGAGCTTGTAACAAATTTAATATTAAGACAAACACTACAATGTGCTATTTGATTTGACGACGATCCCTGCACGAAAAGCACTTCTGCTGTATTTATGCTCATCTGATTCCTGGAATCTCTCAGTCTTTTATTCTTGCAAAATCTGTTCTAAACCTAAAAACATCCATGCAGCCAATTATTCTATTCCATTAGAATATACAAAACACAGATCTGTGGTCTCCCCTTCCTGCAGTGCAGGGTGTGTGTTGGCAATCAGAACGCGATGGGTGTGTTGCTAAAGCGTGCCCTGACCTCATCCGCAGCGCTACACTCCTTCGCCATTTCACACACTCCCTCCTCTCTCCCTCATTTCACAGCATGACAGCCGCTCCTGTCATTTTCCCCGAAAACCAAAACAGAGATCCTAAAAACACACACACACACAAAAAGAAAAGAGATGTTTTGCATGGCATCTTGTCCGTGGCCTTGGCCCTTTCTAGGGCCTCGGTAATCGCTCTGAGCGACGACTCATTATGGGATGGAGCTGTGCAGCTCCTGCTTTCCTTGGGAAATGCTCCTCTCCATTTTCTCTTTGAAACAACCCATTTTCACACTCATAGAAAGGTACATCCCTAATGGGGCTAATCGGTAAATTGCAGCACAGACAATTGCAATAGAATGTAAAAACATTTAAAAGCTAATAGCACACATTTTGGAGGATTAAACTACATTCTGCTAAATCACAATGCACTTATTTGCATTTTGTTTTGACTCCTTTCATCTAAAAAAAACACACAAAAAAAACACCTGAGATGCATGTTACCGGATACTGCACGGTGGCATTTAAAATAAGTACAATTATATCACTTTAACAGATGAAACCGACGGTTCAAAATTTCATAGTATACGGCTTTATGTGGATTTTAAAATGGTTCAGTTGAGAGTGAAATCTGTGTGGCACAGCAAGTGGTTACTAAAACAATGAGATTTTCAAATCATTAGGAGTACTTTCAAAGATAACGCTTCCAATAAAAATAATCCTAAAGCAGTCTTTGAGATCAAAATAAAAGTTTCAAGAACACTGGTAGCATTTTATCTACATCTATAAAGTTTTTAGCTTAGAAATAACAACTAAAAACCAAATGAGTGACTTGCCAAACAACCCCAGCAAGTCAGTGTGCAATCTATGGAACTGTGGTCTGTGGAAAAGAAAGCTGAATTAAGCCTAATATGAGAAGAGGATGATGGCTCAATGCAGAGGGAGCATCTGCTTGCCCCTGCTAACCTAATATTAACCGCTGCTAACATTGATTGGTGGAGCCCGGTCTCACGGATCACTGATAGGCTGGCGAACACGCCCGGACACACCTTCACCCCAGCACACCCTCTCTGGGCTCTGGCACGATCCGACCCGTAAACGGCTCGGTTTTTAGAGTTTTAAAAATGGAACGAGATCAAGAACAAAGGGAGCACTGTTTCCCAGGGCTAGATTCAGTGGCTTAATAACTCCCTTCTGCCTCCTGGGGAGCCGGTCACAAAATTTGTATTCCTCGAGAAAAGCTATCAGCTGTCATCTCCGGATTAGGAGGGCTTCTCAGTGGACTAGAGGTACCGTTTGCCACTGCTTTCTCTCCTTTAAACAACACTGACCTTCATTACACAGGATCAAAGCCATTTTTAGAGTTTACAATGTATATGTGTGTCATATATAACACTCCTTCCCCTGACAATAAACTAAAATAAAACTGTGAAAACAAGAGGAGTACATCTTTATGGCCCTTCGCACGCAGTCGTATTGACGAGCGGCATGCAACTGAAATATAATTTCCAAAGGCCCTGAATGAAGGGTTTAGACTGCCAGAAAGTACAGTTCTGTGCGGCCTGACCTCCTGCTCTAGTGGAGACCAATGGCTGTGGTCTGGCCCAGTCATATCCAGCAGTTCACAGCTCACTGCCTGCACTGCCAGAACAAACAAAGTTCCCAGTGCTCGAATGCTTGCCTGACTGAATCAGTCAGTTCGTCAAAAGATTGCCCCTCCCTCTTCTAAAATTGGCCAGTGATGTGAATTTATAACTTTGCCTACTCGTCAATCTAATTAATCAAACAAAGCCAACACTCAATCTGGCTTTGTTTTTGACTAAGGTGGAATTAATTTGTGTACGTAAGGGCAGAGCACTTAAGAATTTTGGCCCCGGTTCAACGTGCTGTAGGCAAGTACATATGTTTGCATTAGCAGTAAATTTTCATATCTGCTAAGTTGATAGTCGATTGTATTTTTCCGCAGTGAGTCAGCAGTTGATCCACGACTCCCTGAAATTCCTGGGCCGACATCAATAACGTCTGGCCATATTGACTGATGCCAAAGCTAATACCTCCCTGTTTTACATTACGGCACAAACGCAAACTGAAACTGAAAAGGTTTCACATTTATGGAAGTAAAGGAGCACAAATGACAACTTAAGCAAAAACGTCAGAAATTCTTTTTCTGTAACAAAATATTTTGCCTTGTTGCCATAATTATAAAGCAGAGAGCATGAGTCTAGAGACCTATTGGACAGATTATACATTTGTTGTGGGTTTGGCTGGTAAAACAGTACATTAAAAAAGAGTAAATAAAAGATGCAGATGATCATTACTGGGCTACTTTTTGAGCATGGCTTAAGGATCAAATGCAGAACCTCCCTGATGCATGTGTGCTGATTCATCACACTGACACATCATATCAGCCAGAAGCGTAGTTTCTCTGATAAGATCTCGATACCTTCAGGCATCCCCAGATAAAAGGATGGGCGGGGCCTGAGGGAAGGGCGTCAGGCTATGGGAGGACCGTGATCAGCAAAAGCCAAACACTCTGCCACACCCACTTGTTGCTCCCGCCAACGATAATTACCTAGCACATGCGTGCGCTGCCCAGGCCAAGGCCACTGGATTACAGGTTACAGAGAAGGTCATGGCTGAACGTGGAGCTCTCTGCGGCCGCAGACCTGCCAGCCAATGAGTGTCAGCTCCGCCCCTTTGAGCCTCTGTGGCAGGTACAGCAGCTAAAGTCAAACTCTTCTGATCATAGGTAGGAGCCTTGCTGTAACACCCACACTTCCTGTCTTTTAGAAGCAGGGCAGGGGGGAAACAAATCCAGCCACCTGTTGTGCGTCTGCATATCACGCCCCGCTCTCCCCCTTTGCCTTCTGGAGTGGTTCCCCCCTGCAGTGTCACTGCGGATTTAAAACTCCGCTGGCAACGGGCAGGAGGAGGAAAATGGGTGGAGAGCAAACTATTCATTCGGTAGCTGCTCTACGCCACTATAAACGAGACGCAGCGGTAACCTTTTCATCCGTCTGCTCTGCCTGAGTAAAAAGTCAACCCTTCATTTTTCTGCTTTTTTTTACAGCACAGGGTAAATGTACTTCTGAAAGGACAAGCTAACAATAACACATGCTCCAGCAGGGCCGGGCACTCAACTCCTCGGGCACGGACACATCTAGAATTGCTGACATTTCTTTTTCGTAGCAATAACTTTTTTTTTTTAATGGCTTCCCAAATTTCTTTTCCACTGGAAACTAAGAAATCTGGCTGCGGGAAAACGGCTGTGGAATTTAGCTGCTTCAGCCATAATAAATTATTGAGGGAATTGATTATCACAAATTTATTGAGGGTTTCTTTTAAAAGGCAAGGCTTGTTATTTAATTTTCATTTTTTTATTTTTAACAAAAACACAGCTGCTGCCAGCTGGAATGGTGCTGTTCCTGAACTGCTGATCGAAGTCTCAATTTCATTTACCTGGCTGAATTACAGCTTTCGCGAAAGGATAAGCAAATAAAACAAAACGACATTCATATTCAAAGTACAAATGCCTGAAGCATTGGCAGTTGACATATATATCTGTTCTGCTGAATTCACCCCACCTGCTGATAATCAAGCCAAGCTGATAATAAGGAGAAGGAGAGAACAGAGAAATTAACAGAGCAAAGACCACAGGAAGCAGAACAGAACAGAACCTGCTATTCTGTCCATCGCAATTTATTATTTCATCTGCAGTCCTAGAACTTTAAGCCAGGTCTTGAGCAGCTTGTGGGCCTCTGCTTCTAGGGGGAGATTTTATACATGCTGTACAAGGGACACATCAGGAGCACTGCTATATCTGCCCCAAAAATGAAGGATACTTCAGAGATACTCTTATATCTGTGCCACAAATTAACACCAGCCTCTGGGTTTCGGGGGTATGCTTTCATTCCCTCTCTAATAAAGAACAATTGTTCAGTAAATGATTGCAATTACCTAATTAAACTGTGTGAGCAGACATGCACTTCAGTGTAAAAGCCTGGCAAAGGAGAATGTGGTGATTGGGGTGCGGCTGAGTCAGAACTAGCCTTGGCATCCTATCCAAAAGAAATATAAATGTAGGCTGCCTGACCAAAATGCTCAGCACTGTTGGTCCAACATCAGCCTTCTTGACCTTGCAAAAAAAAAACAGACTGCTCCCGAAAGTAGCTCTTCACTCATAACCTAACAAACTTGCAAAAAAAAAAGAAAAACGATTTTCCATTTAGGCTGCTGTACCTTTCCCGCTCTAAACACTGACCCATTCTCATGTATGTCAAGTCTCAGTCTGGATGGGTTCTGATGGATACAGGACCAGTCTGAGACCCTTCCTTCACCCTGCACACGGTATTTACAGTGCCTAACGTGATAACCTTTAAACTGAAATATCTGCAGCCAGTCCAGGGCAAGTACTGTATGAGATACGTCTTATAAAATTGAAGAGGACACGGAGCACATGCAAAGCATATGCTTTAATGTACTAATATGCTGATATATGGATCAGCACACCAGATAATGATCTACTTACTGGTAATTAAGTGTTCTGATATAATCCTCTCCCGTGTGCCTTTTCCTGAACCGCTCTAGCTCCCCCTTGAGGAATTATTTGCAGTTGCATGTATATTTATTACTATTCAAGTAAAATAAAAAATGAAACGAAAACCGTGTTCAGTGCTGATATCGCTTGTATTACGATGCCCATCCTGTGTTTCGCAGGCGGGGAAAATCAGGCCATTTCGAACGGAACACCCTCGGAGAAGACAAAGCGATAATAACTCACCGCATCGGGGGCAATATGAAGCCGTCAATCAAAAGGCAGCGTCTGAGCAGCTGCAGTTTAGAGGAAAGACGTATGATTAAACCAGCCTGCTGGAATGCGTAAATCTGTTACATTAGCACACGCTTTATTTTAAACACAGCGACAGTCAAGCACTTGATTATCGTTATTGTGTTTGTTAAAATAACGAATCTTTTAATAAGGCTGAACAGTGATGCTAGTACTGTTCCCATACCTGCGTGTACCATAATTTAAAAAACACTGAGACTAACGCCTCTATGATGAATTCATACTCCAGCTTTGCAAGGTGAATAAATGAATTAAATAAATAAAAAACTGCAGCTCTGCTACCACTTGATATACCTGTCATTGCAACTTTGCTTTTTTTTTGTAACAAGCAACTGAATTTCAGGTAATATCAGCAGAACGTACAGTGTTTCAATGATTCCACTCTTTAAAAACCATGCGATCATCCATTAACCCTGAGCCGTAAAGTCTAAGAGCATCCATAAAGTCTAATGGTTGCACATTAACGGAACGCTCCTCTATCGCAGAGTGCCAGTTCCTATCCGGGAGCATGTCACACCCCGGATCTTTCTCCAGTCTCTGAATTTGCACCAGTCCTTCTGCAAATAGATCATGGTTTGGGATGCAGCTCTCTCCCTGCCCCTGGGCTGACTGACCGCTTCGCCTGGCCCCTTTCTGTACTGCCGCAGTGGCGGTGCCAGCGCGCTGTGTCCATTTCCATGGAAACTCACCTCCACCCCCCACCTCCCACGGCCAGAGTCCCCAGTACATCTGCGGAAGGCTACGCTTGTCGTCGCGCTATGGGGTAACGTGCGGCATGCCCACCGGTTTAAAAAACTCTTCCCAGGGAGGCTGAGGGAGCTTACCATGAGAAGTACAGGAGCTGTCAGTTCAAACAGGCCCCGCATTGTTCCTGTCAACCTGTCATCGGTATGGCATTAAGCGAGCGGTCGAATCGATCGATGCAAATGCCGCTACAGATGCAGGTCTGAGTTTTGCTTTTCGTTTCAAGAAAAGAGAGCCCCCCACAAGCCTCAGCCTTTGATGCATCATAGTCGACTATGGCCAGGAGACAGCAGTGGCAGAACACAAATGATCTCGCTAGCGTCAGGTGGACAGGGTTACTGCTACATTAGCTCCTCACAACAACTGGCCTGGTGCCCACCTACGGTCGTCAGTGAGATTTAACCCCTCCTCCAATCGGTGCTAACTCTCTCCTGTAGTACTGTGTGGTCGGAAGAATATAGACCTGCCGCTGGATCGCAGGGAAGTGAATTAGAGAAGTACATGGATTCCCGCTGCAGTGCCCATGGTGTGTGTTTGGGTGCAGGTGCCATCCCTTTAAGTCCAAAGGCACAGTGGCCAATTCCCATAAAAAAGCCATTCAATTTGGGCTCTACCTACCAACACCAGGATGACCTCTACTTCATGAAATGACTGACAGTTATCACAGGCGACATCAGGCTTATCCAGATAAGCTCTATGAAATCACCACCCGACACAAACAACCATAAATTCGGAGGCCCATAAACTTAGTGACACAATATTCCAAGACTTCAATACGGTCTAGGAGGAAATGAAAGCTGAAAGCTGTCATGTTTTAGGATCAAAGTAATTATAAATGTGATGTTTACTGACTAAATTGAAAGCAAACCATCGTCCCAAAATCTCAAATTCACGTCCAATTCCGGTTTCCAAACTGGGTTAGCCTACTTATAGCCCTGGGGGATCCATGTAATTAATTTAGAAATATATTTCCTTAGATTTACTCATGTATGTATTTATTAGACACAAGAGGGGCTTTGGTACCACAGATGTAAATACATTACCTGAGTTGCTAGAGAGACGTCTTTCAAGAGTCTTGAAATATCATTCAGCAGACAATTCTGATTATTTGAGAGCGCGGCGTGTGACCGTAGCCGTAGCAACCGCCGTGCTCCCAGCCGGAGGAGATTCCCACAGCTCTGAGTGGGCGCACTGGTCCGCTGGCTGAAGACGTACAGCGCAGAAAGCACAATCCCAAAATTCCTCCGGTTTCGGCGCCCGGTCTGCAGGGGGGTCACCGAGGGCAACCGAATGACGACAGCAATGACTCGCCTCCGCCTGCAACGCTGACCCTCACAAGCGCAAACAGAGACGGACACAGAGCGTGCTCGAGCACAGGCCCCAGCCTCCCCCCGAAACCCGTTCTCCCTCGACTGAAGGGAAATAAGTTACTGAAGCCAGTGCCAGTGCGACCCGTCCTTCAAACTCTCTCAAAAAGGATGTGCGCAGCCGTTGGGTTTGAAATGACGGCGCTCAATGAGAAGCAGCAGGGCGGAGGGGAGCTCAGTTCCGTCCCATTTCACTCGGGCCCGACCCTCCTTGACCTTTCACATGCCTGGAGGATTTGGGCCCCTCTTTCCCTCCCATTTGGAAACTGTCACTGTGATGTCTCCCACACCCATGTTGGGAAGACAGCGTTTGTCCCGAACAGCAGCTGTAGCATGCGCACTCCCCCTACACGCTCGCCCGTGAGCCGGGGACCACTGTCTACAAGCTACGAGCCAACTCTACTGCAGGAGGGCTTACGCTGATCAGAGAGGAAATGTCTCTAATGACATATGGTAACCTGCAGGCACCTAGCAAGCCATTAGGGGGCGTCCATGTAGCTTTAACCGAAGGAACCCTGGCAGACCAGGGCCACTCTAAGCCAGAGTTGGGGATAGAGGGCCATGTCTGTTTCTGTGTTTCAAGCCAACTTTGGACCAATAATAACTTAATTAGCCCTATTTGTGATATCTTAGCTGTATTTCTTGATAAGTATATGAATGACAGCCGAAGACTGTTCTTATGTACCTATATAAAACGTTTTACCGTGAGTGAACCAGTGTTTGTGTATACAGTCAATAAGCTCATTTAGTCAGGGTAATTGGTGGAAACAACAACCTGCACACACACCACCCCTCCAGCACTGCCCACCTCTGATCTAAGCCCAACTGAGTCCCGCTGCTTCAGATCACGGTCAATAAAGGAAATAGTGCTGACCTCACCAGATGATGTTTAGGTAACAGGGCATAATTCTTGATATGGTCTCTTCAGCAGTGCTACAGTTGTTGAAACCTGTCACAGTATTGAGGCAAGCAGTTTATCACACTCCATTCTGCAGTGTTTTTACACCTTTTTCAGTTTGCCCATTTATTTAATTTCTGCTTCATAAAACCCAGATAGGGCAATGCATCACTCGCCCCAGTGTCATCGATCTCATCAGGAAATCACAGCCTTGACTGAAAACAACTCCCAGACAAGGCCCGCTGACCAAACAGGCAATCTTTGCCATGGGTCGACAATAATAGGCAGTTAGACTTGCCCATGTTTGCACAGTAATCCATGCCAGCGTCCTTATGAGCTTCTGCCACAAAGAGCTCCTCTGCCATCTGGTGGAGATCTTATGTATTGCAGATAATAATTAACAGCATCACTATAGGCTGTATCTGTGAGGCACAAAACCCTCATTAAATATTCATGAGCCGTTCTGGAGGAAACACCATGTAAAGCTGCCACCTGGTGGCTTCAAGAGCTTGTGATTCACCCTGCAGTCCAGAACTGAATCCTGACCTTGTCAATGCTGACTTCGGATGGATGTCTTGTACAATTGTTCATGGTGCGGATGAGGCAGGGAGGGTGTGGGAGGGTGTTTGAATATGCAGGGGTTTCCTCTACCTCATTACACAAGCGCGCTCCGCAGCCTTCCGGGGCCAGCCGCATGAATTATAGTTCTCTGGTGTGAAGATGACAGCCGGGCTCAGCCAGTGGACTGCAGTGAAAAGAAGTGTGGAGGACTGTCAGGCGAAACTGCAGTCTTCCAAAACCACTGAAGACAAAGAAGAAGAGAAACTGTTTCAAATGATGCGTCATTGATGTTCAACACCAGCTGACCTATGTCATACATTGCATTTCAATGTGTGGCCCTTTTATCTATTTATTGATTTTTAGTTTAAGAGGAACACTTCAAGGAACAAATATTTTGATAAAACCATACATGTAGCCATAACATTTTTCATGCTTGTACACATTTAACAGTGGTTTACAAAATGCAGTTGAAACGTGCATTAACAACAGCTTAAAGAGAACCAGAGTATGAATAATCAGTCAACAAAGTTTAATGTGTACTGATCAATATTATCGCTTTGGTGTTTGTGATATATCAACATGGGATCAGCCCACAACTGACCATTTGATGGGGACCGCCAGGCATCCCTGCCCTAAACAAGATCAGTATATGAGCACCGTGTGACCACTTTTTGGTAACTGGCACCATACAGAATACAGATTGACTGATTGATTGATTGATAGCTGAATGAACAGGCTGTCAATCAAATGCCACTGGGTAGGATGATGGGGTTCCACACACTGATGCACTTAACAAATGCGAGTCAAAATTGTGGATAACTTGTGCATAATCTCATAGGAAATATAATCACAGAGGGTCTATTTAGAAGCCTATGACATCAACAGAGGTTTATTCCAGATAATACCTAATAGAGCTAGAATCTGAATAGACTAATGTTTCGCTAGTTACGATATGTATGCTACTTCCCTACTCTTACAGTCAGACAAGCCACTCCTGATTTCAAACTGGACACTGAGTTTTTAAAATTTGCCATTTTAATTAGGCCATGTACATCTAATTATTTGAATTTGAAACTAGATTTCTCATGGTTAAATGACCTCCAGCTCTATATCCAAATACCAAAGGTGATTAAACAGTGTCTAGCATACTTTGTTAGAGTAAAATTATCAGAACTTATTGAACACTCAATACTTTGGTTTGTGAGTTTGAATCCTGCATCAATGCAAACTTGTCTTCTTGGAACTGGAATATAATGTAAAATGTGCTGAAATAAATGAAATAACATTATCTATATATTGCAAAACTTCATAATATTGGCAAATATACGAATTGTGGCCACTTTAAGATGACTTATAGCAATATATTATTCTTCTTTGAAATGTATTTAGAATTATATTTTCCACATAGGTCCACATATTTACAGTATAATATATTGCTATGTATTCCATTTCCATAACGGTGAAAAAAACAAATGAATCACGACTAAGTGACGCCTACTGGTTATCAATGTTCTTTAACATATTTTCTGACAATATATCACGTGGCAGTGTCTGCCATACAGTTCTGTGGTGTCCACATACCGAACTGAAAACAAGGTGTTTGTGTGTGAAATGTAATTCAAGACACAAAGTGGGTTCTGTTGCAATACTCCCATTAATATCTAGAGGCGCTGCAGCTATGTGGATGGCTGCAGTTTAACGCAGGCTGCAGAGTTCGAGGCTACCGTTGACAGAAGTTGTTGACAGCTAATGTAAGCTATTTAACTCGGTAAGTTCGCGTAAAGGTTATTGATCTCTCTCCATGTGGGCAGCAACATGACAGAATGAGTACAAATCTGAACACAGTGTAATCATAAAATGTGAAAAAATGACAAGCCTTATTTTTCCATCACCTCTTTCATGTATCCACACAAACGGAACGCTTCCAACTTTGTGCTATGTTAACCTACGTTCGCTCGCTATGTTGTGCATGTTTTCCCGCACTCGCATTGACATTGTTTAACTTAAACATTAGCTATATGGCACACGTTTTACTCCCAAAACGTTATTGCGTTGTGTATTTACATGCGATGTACCAGGATTTTGATTTGTCACCTAGGTTACAGCAATCGTGAGCTCTAAGAATTTTATTAAGAAACAATCTACGAGTATGCCAACTGCTACTGCCGTCTGGTGGTGGTCTTGCTGAGCTAGAGCTACAGTACCTAGTTGCCACCAACATTAGAGAATTACACTGGTAGCCCTAATTTCATACTGAGAAAATGAAAACGCTAATTTGGTTAAACAAATAATTTGAAAATAAAACAAGGATCTCGTTTCGTTGGAAATTGAATGGCAAGTGATTAGTTTCAGTTCAGAATAGGTGTAATTTATGTGGCCAGGTAGGGAGCAAGCCAGCGTAAACGACATTTTAGTGGACCTTCGCAAAGTTCCGTAGACTAAGGTTAGCTAGCTAGCTGAATTAATATTATCCTTACGTAAATCAAACGCAGGTGTCGGAGCGGTAACCGAGAAGCAAAATAAACCTAAATAATTAATTCGGTCTTCCAGTGGCTTTCAAGGAATAGCAGCTGTTTCTGCACCACGTCACCCAATACTCGCAACGGAGTCCTATCTTAGCAATATAAGATAGCTTGTGTTTTATTTAGCTAGTACTGAAATTCACCCTTGCACTGAAAATGAGAGCCACCGCAGTCAATTAGCAAGAATTGGTGACTGGGGTGAGTTGAATGTCAGTAAAGTTTATTGCAAACAGACAGAACGGAAGGACTCATGGACATTGAATTTGGTTGACCCAGTGTCCATGGCTCGTTTTAGTGCGAGGTGTCGAATATCTTTTAGTTTTAGATTATTTCACACGGACTAGTGGCCATTGCTTTTTAATGACAAGCTTTCGTCTATACATTTCCTTAGATGTATGACAATCTTGTAACTGGATGACTTGCTATAAGTAAACGTCGTTTTTCCACTTCCACATTTTCTACTACAAATACAGTAAATGGCGTCTTTTGTAGGGAGGAGGAAGAAAGGAAAGTAGAACAGAAAATAGCTGTATGAACCAATAAAACACACCTGTGAATCGCAGCGCTTCTGCAAGACAATTCGGGAGTCAGAATTCAATAACTCTGTCCGGCATGAAGTTTTTACTTCATCCGTTGCGTAGGATTAGCAGGCACGTGCAGGTGAAAGAACAGTTCAATTAATGGGATGCCGGATCAAGGAAGCCGTGCAGCTTATGCATCTGTGTCCCAGGTGGAACGTGTAGGCGCTGCGCTGGAGTACTTTGTATAAGAACTGTCGATATTGAAGGTTTGCCTTAGATCAGGTTGATGAGAATATAGCCTATTGTGCATATATAAATAGAGAAATAAAATCTGCATAGTAAATGGAATGGTCCATCTACAGGTAACCCGTTTCCAGTTGTAGAATATCCTTTTTCGTTGTGATTCATTTGATTGCTTATGTATTACCCGGCTGTTTAAAACAAGTGCAGGATATTTCCACACAAACCATTGTCTATAGCCTACCTTACAAAAATCAGTGGCTCAGCAAGGCACAACTGTACTATTTCTGATTTATTTCAATATCACCCTTTTAAAACCGTTTTATGAAATATTTATGTTTATTGTCAGCTGGTATTGCTATGTGTGAGGCTACTTGCAGTGTGTACAATGTTTTCTTTTTGTTGTTGTTTTTGTAAGTTGCAATTTTTTCACTGTGAAATTAATTTTGATTCTGGCTGTTGATATCACAGAGAAGATAATGAGAGACCTGATGCATTATCCCTGCTTGCCAATGTTTAGCGTCCAATTTCCTGTTGTCATTAATCTTTTTTAAGAAATGGCTTTAAATAATTATTGCTGGTTGACAAAGGATGGGTTTGCTGTTTTGTTGGTGAATTGAGCTATATGAAGACTGCCACTTGAGACTATTGGAACACTAAGTAGCCTATATAAAATCATTTTAGGGTGAACTTTTACTTTTAATATTGTCACCATTTCAGAAGTTCCTGACTATATGTTCTGTCATAGGAGTGGGCGTGAACCCTTGTTTAAGTTTTTAAGGATATGTCACTTTCTGGAGGTTTTTTTATATTTTAGTTATAGTGTAGGTTTTTGATTGGTCCAGACATTTTGTGGTTTAAAGCAAGAAAGTACTCTTCAAGTAGACCTAATTGCAAGCAGCTTGTATGGCAATGTTATGAAAAAATATGTATGATCATATACATTTTATAGTATTTATTCACAATTGAACAAAAGTCTATTTTTTGTGTGCCAGTAGCTGGGGTCTTCTAATGCATTTGTAATAGCTTTGACGGCACTAATTATGTATTGCATGCAACCCATGACTTCAGTAGGCTACAGGTACAAGAACAGGTGCATTTGAATAAGAATACTGCATACTGTTCATTCATTGTAACCTAACAGTGCCTATGCTTTCGTGATGCTATATGAAAAGGGTAGGCCATGGAGAGCAGAAGAAAATGAAGTATAATGGCAAGATTCAGTACAATTTGGCCCATTTTGGGCTTATTCGGCTATTTGTCTTTAATCTAGAGTGAATTTACGACTGTCTCCAGTCCTGAATAACCAGTGAGTCACTGCCTTCCCTACACATTTTTTGCAATTGTTTCCGTACATTATGAACTCTGTATGAAGAAATACTTTCCAAATCAGGAAAGCACTTTGCTCTGCATCAGGGTTGGGATCAGCTCCATTTCAGTTCAGCAGATCAGTTCAGGAATTGGAAAAATTCCCTTAATATTCTGTGAGGGGTTTTCAACTAACAAATAGAATTTCAGTTAATTTCCTGAATCAACCTAATTTAAAAGGAATCAACCTCTGTTCTGCCCTACGTTTGAGCACATTTGCACCTGTGCACTTTGTTTCCATCGCCAGAGTTTTTCTCAAAATGGCTTTGGCACATTTTTAAACTCCTTTATCATCCAAATGCTTCAGTCTGATCTCCCATTTGCTGGACTAAAAGGGAGCAAAAGGTGACTGTACTTTGCTTTTTCTGGTGCCAAGTCCAGGGAGCTGTGACACTTCTGTGTCAAAGCAGCTAGAACCCGAGGTCCTGAATGCTCCTGCACAGCAGTTAGGCTACCTATTTACTCCTTGCTTGCAAAACATTTGGTCCAGTTCTGCTAAACCAGGTACATGCAGTTCAGCCTGCTCAAAAATTCAGTTTCCGCTCCAAAATCAGACATTTGGCCTGTTAAGGGAATTTGACTGACTGCTGACAGATGGCTGGATAGTTTAGGTGAAGCTGTGGGATCAGGGATTAATTAGTACTCTAAAATATGACCTTATATTGTTAAAGGATCTGTTCATCCAAAAATGAAATGAATGTATGTTTCCACTTACCGAGAGTTTGATCTATCCATCCAGATAGATTCACTGAGATTAGTCAAATTTTCTTGATATCTGCTGCAGCTCATCCTGATACAACAGACCTTAGTGGAACCATATATTTGTGGCGCTTGAAGCGCTGAATATTTGCAATCGGAAAACTTAACGTATGATACCATGGTTAGGCCTACTCACAAACATGCACAGAGCTTAATTTGTGCACAGTTTCATTGAGAACTACTTTTGTCGATTCACACCAACTGTGTACTATATCTTCGCAGTTTCAACCAAGCATGTCAAAGAGTGTTACATTTTGTAATCCTAAAATCCAGAAGTGAGTTAACATTTTTGAGCCATGGGTTCCCTCAGGAGATTTCAAATGCTTTTTTCCCATAGGGTTTTCTGTTTATGCAGAAAATAAGATCTAGTTAACATCTAGTTAACATAAGCTTAAGAGAGTTTCCCATTTTGTTCTACAACGTAAATCACACCTGTTAATATTTGAACCACAAATTCTGAAACTGTTATGTGCTTTAATAAAGTAAGTTGCTATATTTAAACTACAGCAAATGGTCATATTCCATCAACATTAAGTCATCACCACTCCACCTACATGAGACTTTGCACCTGCATGAGATACACACAGTTGGTGTAGCCTACTTCAGTAGAAGAAGTAATTCTTAATGGAACTGTACACAATTTAAGCCCTGTGGATGTTCGTGAGTAACCATGGCATTATATTTGGAAAGAGACATTGCTGTTGAGTTCTTCAAAAGCGCATTGAGTGCCACAAAAGTATGGTTCCATTGAGGTCCGATGTGCACTGCAGCTCACTCTGATACATCAAGTAAACGTGTCAAATCTCAGCGAATCTACGGATATATGGTACTCTGGGTAAGTGGAGACAAACTTTAATTTCATTTTTTGGTGGACCGTCCCTTTAAGCTCTGAGAGGCTGAAGTGTTTTGAAATAGTGAAAATAACCGTGATTTGTTACTACCTGTGCTGCGTGCACGTGGTACTCTGTAGTTTGCACTTTACTCTGTTCTTTGGCATCTACGAATGTCACAGATAACAATACACAAAAACAAATAGGAACTACCTCTGAAAGAAAAAGCAGGCGAAGGAGAGGGAGAGAGTCGTAGTCTATCTGCCTGTTCAAGGCCACGTTGCAGATTCCTGACTGAATCTAAACACTGCTTCTATTGCTGGTTTGCTCTCGTTTGAGATTAGGAGTTGCTATGCGTTACGAGCTCTGCTTACTTGACAAGAGATGACAAAATTGCAAGCGGCTCTTTTTTGTACAACATACAGCAAGTGTTAGATCACTAAGCTCAGGGTTACACTGAGGTAGTGAGGGAACTAGGTTATCCCTTACAGCTCACTTTCAGGACAGTGGAATATGTGCTGGAGGATTGGTGTTTCTTGGTCGCTAATGGGTCACAGTGAAGGTGAGAACCTGTGTACACGCACTACACAGTACTTGATACATTGTGCTAACAAATAGCACAGTATTTTCTCTGTCTTCAATTTGCTGTAAATGTTTGCCTTTACATTGCAGTTCTGAAGCAAGTAGAGTTTTTAAAAAGTGATCATACCTTCATAATGGAAATTGTAATAACCAGGGTTGTTCTGTAATAATAAAGGAAAGAATGTTCTCAGACACATTGAGTATTTAGCCTATGAATTGCCTTTGTAATTGCGGTGAATTTGATATTGATGGATGGATGGAAAGATAGGATAAAGCACAAGTGAGATGATGTCATTGATACATCCAACTAAATAGTTTCCCCAAGGTTTACTTTCCAGGTCTTTACATTGATGCACAAAAAAGACCACAGAGATCAAATGCATTGTAATGTACTGTACCACGCTGAGAGCAAGTCGCTAATAGCCGTTGTTTCTTCATTGCCTGTCTGTTTGATTCGGTATACAGTTCTGAGGGTACTCACTCAGTCTGTTATGCCTAATGCCACATAATACTGTACAGGCTGCAGCTTTGTTTCACCCCCCACAGAAGTTGCTCACCTCATTTCTGCATGGTTTATGCTGCCATTTGATCAACCTACGACTCCTTCGTTTTCACTGTAGCCAGGCAGTTTGAGACTACTCCCTGAAGATCCGGTCAGCTTATAGGTTCTGTTTCAAATGATAATTGTCAGGCTTTCTTTTTTTGTTTTTGTTTCTTGCTGACAGACCTAGCTGCTCTGTAGGTCAACAGCACGTTGCTTTTAACCAGCGCCGTCCAGCTGGGCTAATTCTGCCGAGAGAGCGAGCGAGCCGGAATGGATCAGGCTGACAGGCGGAGTTTCCAGGGTGCTGTGTGGAGAGATGAGTATTGATTAGAAACAGGCAGAAGGTGAGGGCCACGGCGGGGCCTTCTGAGGTGGACTGTTCATCCCATTACTGAGGACAGAAGGCAGAATTAAGAGGGGTCGTGAAGGAAATACAGCCAGTAGGTTTGGGAAGCCCGGAACATTCTCTTGGTGTGCTGCATTTCTTAAAAAAAAGAAACAAAAAGGATAGGTAGAGTTGGGGAGATGGTAACCCGCTCAACCGAAACAAAAGAAGGAAGTATCTTGTCGAGAACTTCTCAGCAGGAGACTTCCGACTGCTTCAGGGTGCACCACACATCAGTAGAGGATCTTTGTTGGGTTTACGGAGAAAAAAGGTTCCCGTCCATCAGTGTCAATTATACAAAATGATTTGGGCTCTTGAGGCCTTCTGTTTTAGTGGGCTGTGTACTTTGTCACCGCAGGTCGTCCTGCCATAGACTGTAGGAAAAAAGTAGCAGTTTTCGTGCAGCCATGTTGTACAAATTGGAGACGGAGGCTACGCACTCGGGAAAAGGCCCAACCCTTACGTCATGAAGGCCGGGCCGGGTCGAGGTCATCCACTAAGCGCTTGAGATACAGTGACATGCAGTGACTCGGCAGTGACGCAAAACTACCTATTGCGACTGCATGTTGACTTTGTATTTTTGCTGTATTGGTACCATTGGCTTGCATTGAAATGGGTGGCTGAAAGACCTATACTGGAGCCAACCGCACTGGTGCTAGTGAGCACCGTCTGTCAACAAGACCAGGAAGTGAGCTTCAAAAGGCCTGTTATTGGTCCTGAGTAACCGCTTGGTCCTGCTGCATCGCCAGGACCAGCTTGGAGATGGCTGGACTTCCAGGTACGGGGACAGCTGGATCCCACCTCCAACACAGGTCACTGAGCGTGGCATGGTACCCAGCGGCAGGTAGAGCTGGCCTTATGGAGGGAGGCTGGGGTGCCCGGTAGTGGGTAGAGCTGGCCTTAGAGGGCAGCAGGAGCACCGCTGCTCTCTTACTGCTGTAGCCGTCAGTCCGAGAGAGAAGGAATAGGTACATTATGGTCTGGTGTCACAGGCTCAGGAGAATAAGGACACTTTAATTAAAATGAACTTGATGCCTCTTCACCAGCTGACTGGATTTCCGGAGCTGTCGTAGGAAAGAAAGAAGAAAAAAAAAAGAATGGGCCTGGTGAAATACTTTTTCAAGGGGGTTATTGGATTTGTTTTTCTTAAAGTGTAGTGAGATTTGTTTCTGATGGGATTTTGGGTTTGTTTTTGTTACAGTCGGGCAATGAATCGTCGGTGATATCTAAAAATATCATTCTCCTGGGACAGGAAACTAAAGAAAAAAAAGGCTACAATCCTCTTGTGCTGACAGTACTGCTGACCGTATTTATGAATTATTTTTAATTCAAAAGTTGCTTCCTACAAGATGAGCAGAATAGTGGGCTGCTTTTGAACTGTAGTTCAGCGTTTCGTTTTTGATTAAATAGCAGCGACTTGTCGACCGCAGAACTGCCCGAAACGGATTACTCTGCGTCAGCCAGCGCATTTTTGCAGTGCAGATCTAGGTCAAGCTTAGTTTTGTGGTACCTTGTTTTTGTTATGACTGCAGTGTCGTGTATTCTTCTGATTGAATCCTAGATTTCTGTCCAGATGTTCCACTTTGCCTTGCACTGGATGAGCATAAATGCATGCGGTGACATCTGAAAAGCAGGACTGCTTTTAATTTGCAGATGGGCTATGCTAACAGAACAGGCTCGCTAATGATAGTTGTGGTTTTGCAGAACCCACAAGCAATCAAGAGAGGAATCCCACTCCTACCACCAGTCCACCCTAAAACAAGTCCTTTAGCCTTTTTGTCAGAGAGACATGAAACTTTAGGCCTAAGCACAGGGCTGTGTACCCAAGAGTTTGGCTAACTCTGCCCTGACTAAATACTAAATCCTTCAGTGGCTCAGTCAGTGTAGATACATTTTAGTAAGGGGGCTCCTGAGTGGCTCAGTCCAGTGTAGGTACATGTTAGTAAGGGGGCTCCTCAGTGGCTCAGTCAGTAAAGGCACATTTCAGTAAGGGGGGCTTCCTGAGTGGCTCAGTCAGTAAAGGCACATTTCAGTAACGGGGCTCCTGAGTGGCTCAGTCAGTAAAGGCACATGCAGACTATGCCCTCAACCTTGTATGTAATTGCCGTAGGGAGGAATTCAAGCTGGGCGGATGACCACGTCTCATTACATACCAGGGACTTGCCCATGCCCCCCCCCCCCCCCCCCCCCCCGACCCAGTCAGACAGTCCGCCACCGTCTGCATGTACAAGCCACACATGAAGCGCTCCCCTAGAATTCTAGTCTGTGTGTGCGCAACTGGCGAACCGCAAAGCGAAACGAAAAGTGGCGTTTCTGAGGAGTGGGCACGCTTGCCTGTACTGTCCCCGATTGACAGAGGTGGCAGCGATGAGCACAAATATAACTGGCCATTCCAAAATGGGCCAAGAAAGGGACAGTCGTCGTTGGGGGGGGCGGGGGGGAAATCTCGTAGCTAATCACAGAAGTGCTCACTATACCAGAAAGACTGTCATATGACACCCATACAGTACAGCACACGAAACAGCCTACAGACAGTATGTGTTAAACTGGAGGTGTGAAATCGGTCTCCTTTAAAAATGGAAATAAATCACGCAAGGACAGATTACAGGTATTGTTTTTTTAAGTGTTAATGTCGAAATCTATTGGAAAATCGTCTTTCATTCTCATCATTCAGGCGATAAAAGATAAACACTTACAATGTAGTAGACTTTGTCATGGCTTTCCAAAGTTTTTTTGGCAAAAGGGCACATTTTTACTTAAAAAAGTCATATTATGTATTATTTGAAATAATAAATGTTACTAGTGCCCTGTAATGGCTGACCTTGGATCAGTTCCTATGAGAACAACTTTACAGCGAGGTTTCCCAAAGATGGCCACTGTGTAATCTTTAGTTGTCCTTGTTCTTCTGTGCATTTGCACTGAAATATGTCTTTCAGAGCCCTCAATAGGGTCTCTTTTCAGTGTCTCCCCTTACTGCTGCTCTTTGCTCTGCTTCTTTCTTTCTCTTTCTCTCTCTCTCTCTCTTTCTCTCTCGCTCTCTCTTTCTGTCTCTCTCTCGCTCACTCTTTCTCGCTGCTTCTTTGACTCCCCCTTCCCCTCCTTTTCTCTGTTCTTCTTTTTCTTCTTTCTCTGCCTGCTTTTCATTCCTGTTTTCTCTTTCATTGTTTTTTCTCTTTTTATCTCTCTCTCTCCCCCTCTCTCTCTCTCACGCACACACACACACACACACACGCACTCTGACTCCATTTCTTCTCTTCCTCTATTCAGGTTTCCTTTTATTCTCTTTTCTGAATAGTTGTGAGTACTTTAAGGGAAGGGAAGGGGAAGGAGAAGGGGGAGGGGTCTAGTTTCGGGCCCAGCTGTGTCGGAGAGCTTCTCCCAGGGTCGAATGCAGAGACGCCCAGCCTGGTGCCAGCGCAGCCTTGGGCTCTCATCTGTACACTCCCTGGCATAATGGCCAACACCTCTCACCGCAAAGGATCATGGGAGGACAGAGACACCGCCTTCCAGCCAGTGGGCGCTCCTTCGCGGTGTTGGGTGCGGTATCACATTGCCAGACTTAAACATTGGCGGCTATACGAATATGCAGTTGGTGCTTCGACGCAGAACCCGGCCTAAAACACGACGGAGACGCGTTTGCGGCCCTGGCGGGTGATGGCTTTGTCGCCGTAGCCGCATAAAAGGCAGCGGGGATTGGACACTTGCTCGGTTTCCTGGCTCCGCCCTTTTTTAGCGGGACCGTGCGTTTGAACCAGTAAACAAACCGCGCGCTCCCGGTCCCCATATTTCAGGCTGTGGCTCTTGCCTTCCGAGACTTTCGAGCGCCGGCCCCTTGGGACGGTAACACCGACCGATCCTCACCGCGCGCAACGCTTCATCGCACTGACGTCGACATTCCAAAATTTAGGAGGAGGGAGGGGGGGGAGGATGGGCTGTGTGTGACGGGAGTCCTGGATTAAGCGCTGATAAACTCATCGACTGGAGAAACGCTGGGAATTGCAGCGCAACAGGGTGAAACTTTCTATCCGAACGCGGCAATCGGAAAAGGGGAAGGAAAACAAAACAAAAAGCCGAAAAGAGGCGGAAAGCGCGGTATGACGGAATGGCAGGCTTGAAGGGGAGACAGAGGTGAGAGTCAGATGAAAGTACGGAGAGATAAAAGCCGGAGAGAGGAGGGTGTGGGATAAAGCAGAGGGAAGGGAGGCTGAGATGAAAGCGAAATGAGAAAGATAAGAACGGAGAGAGAGAGAGGGAGAGGGAGAGAGGAACGGAGGGAGAGATAGTGTACAGAGCAGAGAGAGGAGTAACCATGGAAACAGGAGGAAGGTACAAAAGAAGAGAGAGACAAAGGATTTTGATTTAAAAGAATGAAACGAAACTTGGGGTGGGGAAAAAGTGATTGGGGTTTGAATTTATAGCTGGGAGTTGGAAGGAGAAGTGGAGAGAGTTGGAACTTATTTATAGGAACGCGGGATTATTGTCCTGTTGTTTCTGGGTCTGCAAATGAGATTTGCTCCGACTCCCACCGGAGGGCGCTATGGAGACCCACTGTTTCTCCCTGCAGGCCAGCTGCTTCATTTTGAGCCATGTTTTTCGGAAAGGAAAGAGCACTGCCTCAGTGTTACGGCATGACCACCATTTGTTGTTCTGTAGAAGAATGTCCAGAGGCTCCTGTTGTTATCTTCGTGGCGAGTGTGATATTGTCCATTTACAGCCAGTGCTGAGTTCCAAGAAAACACTTTTGACATGCATCACGGGCCTATGTGAGAGGTCCCATAATGCACTGTTCAGGAGCAGCACTAAACCATGGCCACTTTCAAAAGGCAGAGCACGGCAAAGCATTTCACAGAGGGAGCATAATGTCAAGTGAGGTCCTGAGCATGTGAATTTGACAAGCTCTGGACTCCAACTCCCATCAGCCTCGTTTCGGTTTTGCACAACATCTGCCACTTTCACTATTCAGTGCAGGCCACGTGATCCAGCAATGTAAAAAGGGTCGAATGTGGAGCAGGTCAGCTGACCAACGGTGACTCACTTCGCCGTTTTCTGACAATGTCAAGGCAAGGCGGCACGTAGCGCTTCTCGATTGCGGCACACGCCACACGGGGAGTGAAAAGGAGGAATTCTTTGGTCAGTGTTTTGGATGCGAGACAGGCGCTGCCGTTTTACTCAGACGACAATGATAAATCATAATAATAATAAGAAACTGTGTGGGGCCCCCCAAGGGCCCTGGGCAGTCAGAGCTGATCCCGATCTTTGCTGCATGAAACCCAGACCCCCCCCCCCCCACAAACTCCCCTCCCCTCCTCCACGTGGTAAACATGTTCTATCTTTACACGTCGGTCTTCATACACGTCTGAGTTCTGGCCTTTAAAATGATTTTTTTTTTCTGTGAGGAGAGCAGCGTGTTGCAGGTGAGGGGCGGTCAGCCCCGGTCCAGTGGGCCGCGGGGTCTGCCGGTTGCCGGTGTCATTACCCTGCTTTCCGTTGGATTGGCCGAAGCGCCAAATTACCCAGATGAGCCACCTCGCCTGCTTTCTTCATGTCTGAGCCGGGCGATGGCGGTTTCTGGGCGAGAACGAAAGCCGGCAGCCCTGCTGGCTCTCCGGGACGGGGGTCGGTCAGTCGCACCCGTTACTGGGTCTGAGAGAGAGAGAGAGAGAGAGAGCCAGCACTCCTGCGTGTGGATCCTGCCTTTTTCAGCCGCTGTTGGGATGAACTTGAATAAGGTGCATGACTCAAAGTGGTGTGTGTCCCCCCCCCACCCCCTCCCTCACACACCAATATATATTTGTGAACCCATTGTATGCTCTTCTATATAGAATGAGTGGTAGACAGAGGCTTTCTATTCTGTGGTTTTTGAGTCTCTGGTGAATATCTTTCTCTCTTTCTCTTTCTCTCTCCCTTCCCCCTCTCTGTTTTTTTCTCTCCACTCTCTCACTCCCTTCCCCTCCCTCCCCCCTTCCTTCTCTCTCTTGATCTCTCCTCCCCCTCTCATTCTCTCTGTCTCTCTCTCACTCACTCTCTCCCTTCCCCCTCTGTGCCCCCCTCTCCCTCCCTCCCTCCTCTCTCTCTCTCTCCCTCTCTCCTCATCGCTCTCTGTCTCCCTCGCTCTCCCTCCTCGCTGTTCCTTTTATATCCTCTTTGCTGAATGCTCTTTCCCTCCTCCCTCATCTCTCTTTCCCTTTATACTCCCTCTCTTTTCTCTTTGCTCTCTTGCACAGTCTGCCTGCTGCTTTTCCTCTCTACTGCGGGCGCTTCGTTCCCAATATTCTCTCTGCCAATCTAGCCCCCCCCCTCCCACCTAAGCCCCCCCCCCTCGCAGAAAGAGACAGAAAAGGCTTATCTTTTATTTAGGGCTTTTCGGGTCTGTCCATCTTTCGGCTACGCGTCTCGGTGCGCGTACCGCAGGACTCACCAGCGGGGCCGACCCCGCGCGGCGAGAACAACGACCCGCCGGTCGCCACCGCCCGCCCTCTACCGCACGCGTGCGAACGAACGGGCCAGAGTCGCCCGCCGGACCCTGGGAAGGGTGTGGGGGAAGGGCTGGCGCCCGGGGGGGGGGGGGGGGGGGGGGGGGGGGGGGGTGCGGGGTGGTGAACTGTGTGTGGGAGCTGCGGGGCTCCGTGGCGTGTGTTTTGGGGTTGGGGTGGGGTAATGGGGGTCCTTCAGCTTCGTTGGAGGCGTAGGGGACCACTGCAGGGCCAGCCAGTCTGGCAAAGATGCCGTTAAGTATAATGCAGCGCCATTTTTTTCCCTCAATTTAAACCCCATTGCCCTGTCATGCTAAACAGGATGGGCTGGTGGCTCAAGTGACAACGACGGGCGTTACTTTGACGACCAGCTGCCCCCTCCCCCCACCCCTCCAGAAATCCCAACCTCTACCCGACCCCCAACCCCATCATGCCGGAATTAGATTTATACAGGAGGTGAAGAGACGAGGGGGTGTGCTGCATATGCACACATATATTTGACATTTTTCTATATTCTGTCCTCTGCACTTTAAATTCAGCTGTGCCGTTGGTGTGTGGTAACTGGGTGGGGTTAGGGATAGGCCTGTTTTGTTGGTAATAATCCTGCAGGTACGGGTAATGTGTGTTGCGGGCGGGGGGGGGGGGGGGGGGGGGGGGTGGCTCTAAGTTCTGTAACTGTGGCAGGAATGAGGTTGGCACACTCACCTTCACATTGGAAGGCTTGTAGGTGTAAAGCCGGACTGAGCGCGCTCAGATGTCCGTGAGGAATACCTTCTCCAGCATGTTCACATCTGCTGTCTTTTCTCATTCTTTTCCGCTCTCTTTTCCGAGGCAGTTGATGGAGTCTGGAGGGTGGTCCTTTTCTCTCTTGGTGTGTCGGTTCCACAGACGTTGCGGCAGAAATGGCAGAGATGGGAGGGAGGGAGGGAGAGAGAGAGATGGAGAGAGAGAGGGAGGGTGGGAGAGAGAGAGAGGGGGAGGGTGGGAGAGAGAGAGATGGAGGGTGGGAGAGAGAGAGAGGGGGAGGGTGGGAGAGAGAGAGAGAGAGATGGAGGGTGGGAGAGAGAGAGAGAGAGAGAGAAAGGCAAAGAGGCCTCCTCTGGCCTGACTGGATTAGATGTGTCACTCTGGTTGTTAATACAGAGCATCTGTGTCAATAACCCTGATTATGAGGAGTTAGAGGGGTAGAATGATCAACTGGAATCAGCAAGCAAGGGAGATGGGTAACCAACGTGTGTGTGCGTGTGTGTTGCGTGGTGTGTGCCTGTCCCTGTGTGAATGTGGATTTGTGTGTGCACATGTGGGTATCAGGGGTGTGTACATGCATGTGTGTATTTTCGCATACATGTTTGTGTATGTGAGTGCACGTGTGCACATATATACACGTATGTGGGCTTGTGTGTGTGTGTGTGTGTGTGTGTGTGAGAGATCCTGTATGAGCATATGCTTGTCTAAGAGTGCCTACACAGTGACTGAATGAGACCGAGCATGTGACTCTTCTCTTGTTTTAGGTGATGTCTTTATTCAAGGTGACTGCCATGCGTACTGGCAGTTGTTACTGTATTCAGATTTTTATTTTTTTCTGTTCATATAAGAAACTCCAGTAAGGGCAAAACCAATTCTGTGTGTGTGTGTGTGTGTGCGTGCATGTGCGTGTTTGGGTGTATGTGCATGTGTGCATGTGTGTTCACGTGCATGTGTACGTGTGTGTGAATGTGCATGTGCGCATGTGTATGGATGTGTGTGTGTGTGTATGTGTGTGTGTCTGCCTGCTTGCCTGTCTGTATGAGATATTAGTTGATTCCTTTTTAGCCCCTCCCTCCACATAGAGTAGTCCTCCCAGAACAGGACGCAGGTGACTGCTGGCTCAGTCAGAAGGCCCTAATGAAGCACATGGTAATGCGTAGTGCGCAGCGTGCGTTTCGGTGGGTCGCGCCGGCGTCCGCCGCACCAGAGCGAGGCTCCTTCCAGAACGGCGGAAGCGAAAGCGTCACGCGGCGTCTCTCTCTCGGACCCGCTTTCGCCTCGCGGTGGCTTGGGTGGAAACCCGCCCCCATTCTCGGATCTCAGCGGCCAGGCCGGTGTCACTTCCCTCTTTCTCTCCCTCTCC